>NW_027590247.1:422261-587261 GCF_964213995.1 Mustelus asterias
TATGTACCTGTCAGGCAGGGAGGAAGTGGTCGAGTGAGGGAACTGTGGTTTACTAAAGAAGTTGAATCTCTTGTGACGAGGAAGAAGGAGACTTATGAAAAGATGAGATGTGAAGACTCAGTTAGGGCGCTTGAGAGTTACAAGTTAGCCAGGAAGGACCTAAAGAGAGAGCTAAGAAGAGCCAGGAGGGGACATGAGAAGTCTTTGGCAGGTAGGATCAAGGAAAACCCTAAAGCCTTCTATAGGTATGTCAGGAACAAAAGAATGACTGGGGTAAGATTAGGGCGAGTCAAGGACAGTAGTGGAAAGTTGTGCGTGGAGCCTGAAGAGATAGGAGAGGCACTAAATGAATATTTTTCGTCATTATTCACGCAGGAAAAAGACAATGTTGTCGAGGAGAATACTGAGATACAGGCTATTGGACTGGACGGGATTGAGGTTCATAAGGAAGAGGTGTTAGCAATTCTGGAATGTGCGAAAATAGATAAGACCACTGGGCCGGATGGGATTTATCCCAGGATTCTCTGGGAGGCTAGGGAGGGGATTGCAGAGCCTTTGGCTTTGATCTTTATGTCGTCATTGTCTACAGGAATAGTGCCAGAAGACTGGAGGATAGCAAATGTCCCCTTGTTCAAGAAGGGGAGTAGAGACAACCCTGGTAATTATAGACCAGTGAGCCTTACTTTTGTTGTGGGCAAAGTTTTGGAAAGGATTATAAGAGATAGGATTTATAATCATCTAGAAAGGAATAATTTGATTAGGGATAGTCAACACGGTTTTGTGAAGGGTAGGTCGTGCCTCACAAACCTTATTGAGTTCTTTTGAGAAGGTGACCAAAGAGATGGATGAGGGTAAAGCAGTTGATGTGTTGTATATGGATTTCAGTAAAGCATTTGATAAGGTTCCCCACGGTAAGCTATTGCAGAAGATAGGGAGGCATGGGATTGAGGGTGATTTAGCAGTTTGGATCAGGAATTGGCTAGCTGTAAGAAGACAGAGGGTGGTGGTTGATGGGAAATGTTCATCCTGGAGTTCAGTTACTAGTGGTGTACTGCAAGGATCTGTTTTGGGGCCACTGCTGTTGTCATTTTTATAAATGACCTGGATGAGGGCGTAGAAGGATGGGTTAGTAAATTTGTGGATGACACTAAAGTCGGTGGAGTTGTGGACAGTGCAGAAGGTTGTTGCAGGTTACAGAGGGACATAGATAAGCTGCAGTGCTGGGCTGAGAGGTGGCAAATGGAGTTTAATGCGGTAAAGTGTGAGGTGATTCACTTTGGAAGGAGTAACAGGATTACAGAGTACTGGGCTAATGATAAGATACTTGGTAGTGTGGATGAGCAGAGAGATCTCGGTGTCCATGTGCATAGATCCCTGAAAGTTGGCACCCAGGTTGATAGGTTGTTAAGAAGGCGTTGGTGTGTTAGTTTTTATTGGTAGAGGGATTGAGTTACGGAGCCAGGAGGTCATGTTGCAGCTGTACAAAACTCTGGTGCGGCCGCACTTGGAGTATTGCGTACAGTTCTGGTCGCCGCATTATAGGAAGGATGTGGAAGCATTGGAAAGGGTGCAGAGGAGATTTACCAGGATGTTGCCTGGTATGGTGGGAAGGTCTTATGAGGAAAGGCTGAGGGACTTGAGGTTATTTTCGTTAGAGAGAAGAAGGTTAAGAGGTGACTTAATAGAGGCACACAAGATGATCAGAGGATTAGACAGGGTGGACAGTGAGAGCCTTTTTCCTTGGATAGTGATGGCTAGCACGAGGGGACATAGCTTTAAATTGAGGGTTGATAGATATAGGACAGATGTCAGGGGTAGGTTCTTTACTCAGAGAGTAGTAAGGGCGTGGAATGTCCTGCCTGCAGCAGTAGTGGACTCGCCGACATTAGGGGCATTTAAATGGTCATTGGATAAACATATGGATGATATTGGAATAGTGTAGATTAGAGGGGCTTTAGATTGGTTCCACTGTTCGGGGCAACATCGAGGGTCGAAGGGCCTGTACTGCGCTGTAATGTTCTATATTCTAGCACTGACTCACCCCCTCTCACTCTCCATGCAATCGCAGAAGGTGTGACACCTGCCCCTTTATCTCTTCCCTCCTCACTGCTCAAGCCCCCAAACACTCATTCCAGGTGAAGCAGAGATTTATTTAGACTTTCAGTTTAGTCTCCTGAATTGGCTGCTCTCAGTGCAGTCCCCACGACTGGGGAGACCAAACATAGACTGGGTGACCATTTTACGGAACACTTTGGCTCAATCCACAAGCGTGACCCTAACCCTCCAGTTGCTTGCCGTTTCAGTTCTCCATCGTTTGCCCCCACTGAGGGTAATTAGTGATCATTGTATATCTGTGTTGACCTATCTTTGCTCCTTCCAGCCTATCTCCAGTTTCAATTGCTCACATTCCCCTTTCCTCCTTCAGATCAGGCTCCCATCGGGAGAGTCTCTCCGCCAGCGATTCCGTCAGGATGACACACTGCAATGTGTGAAGGACTACATCATGCAGCAATGCCCCAAGCTTCACACTATTGCCCTCCTCCAAAGTTTCCCCAAGAGGCATTTCACTGCCAGTGACCTGGGCAGCACATTGGGAGCTTTGGGACTGAGTCCCAACGCCACGCTGTGTGTACAGGATGAAGAGCAGAGAGCCACGTCCCAACTGAGTCTGCCGCCAGGCGCCTACAGACTGACAGCCCCCAGCGTTCCCACCACGGCAGTCCCAGCCAGCGATGATGCCCTGGTGCGGCCGACTACACCGCCCAAGCCTGAGGTTCACTTAGGATCGAGGCCACCTGGTCAGCGATCCTGGGGGCAGGGAGAAGCGCTGGGACACAAGCCAACACAGGAGGTGGCAGCTCACAAGACGGAGGAACGGCAATCTTCACCTGGACGCGTGCAGCCGCCTGAGCTCAGGAACGTCGGGATACCGGCACTAATGGAATATCCACCCAGGTCAACACACTTCTGGGGTAAGAGTCTCGAGCCTCTGGGATCTGATAATGCCTTCCTTACATCAGAGGTTTTGGGAAAATGTCAGTTCCTGACCCTGGACCCATTTCAACAACAGAAACAGTGTCAGCAAATTCTGTAAGGTACAGAGTAAAACTCCCCCCACACTGTCCCCATCAAACACTCCCAGAGCAGGAACAGCACGGGGTTAGATACAGAATAAAGCTCCCTGTACACTGTCCCCATCAAACACTCCCAGGGCAGGTACAGCACGGGGTTAGATACAGAGTAAAGCTCCCTCTACACTGTCCCCATCAAACACTTCCAGGACAGGTACAGCACGGGGTTAGATACAGAGTAAAGCTCCCTCTACACTGTCCCCCATCAAACACGCCCAGGACAGGTACAGCACGGGGTTAGATACAGAGTAAAGCTCCTTCTACACTGTCCCCCATCAAACACTCCCAGGATAGGTACAGCACGGGGTTAGATACAGAGTAAAGCTCCCTCTACACTGTCCCCCATCAAACACGCCCAGGACAGGTACAGCACGGGGTTAGATACAGAGTAAAGCTCCTTCTACACTGTCCCCCATCAAACACTCCCAGGATAGGTACAGCACGGGGTTAGATACAGAGTAAAGCTCCTTCTACACTGTCCCCATGGCATGTCTGATCCTCAGACAAGATCCGATCTCTCAATGTGCCAGCGCTCCCAGCTCGATGACGGGCAGCCTGAGTGAGACTGGCAGCTTTTGGAGTTGAGCGCCATTCCCAATGTGTGTCAGGAAATAGGTTGAGACTTTGGATTGAAGAGATTTTGTTTCCATCCAGGAAGCTGGATTGCAAGCGAGCTGTGTGTGTGAAGGGAGCAGCTTGTCTGTGCCGCAGTGCACTCCGCTAATCCAACAGTGTTTGTGTTTTTGTGCAGGCCGGGGTCAGAAGTTGGCGGCAGCTGAACAGGGGGAGTTAGCAAACGTCAACGAGGAAGAAGCTGATCACCATGTTGGAGAAGCAGAGAACCTCATCGCAGAGGATCAACTCATTCCACACGGTCAGTGAAGCTGAGCGGAGAGGGGGAAATATTGACCCAAAGGTCCTAGCTCCTTGGTCAGAACCGACCAATAGGAGGTGAACACAGGTTAAGGTGGAGAATTGGGGATTAAGAGAGGCAGAAAGTTAGACCCTCGGGTTTAAATGCAGCGAGTGAGAGCAAAGAAATGTTTGATTCTGGATTTTATACAGAACTGAATAAATTGAACTAGTTTTTGGGAAGTAGGAGTTGCTGGAAAGGCCAACCTAATTGGCTGTCCGTAATTGTCCTGTCAAGGTGGCCAGGCCGCTTTGACCATGAGAGCAGGGAAGGGTAGCAGCTTTACTTCCTAAAATAACTGCTGCAGTCTGACAGCTTCAGCGTCACTTGTACTTGTCACATGAGGAACGGTTGAGGACTCTGGGTCTGTACTCAGAGTTTAGAAGGATGAGGGGAAATCTTATTGACGCTTAGAGGATACTGCGAGGCCTGGATAGAGTGGGTGTGGAGAAGATGTTTCCACTAGTAGGGAAACTAGAACCAGAGGGCACAACCTCAGGCTAAAGGGACAACCCTTTAAAACAGAGATGAGGAGGAATTTCTTCAGCCAGAGAGTGGTGAATCTGTGGAACTTTTTGCTGCAGAAGGCTGTGGAGGCCGGGTCATTGAGTGTCTTTAAGACAGAGATAGATAGATTCTTGATTAATAAGGGGATCAGGGGTTATGGGGAAAAGACAGCAGAATGGGGATGAGAAAAGTATCAGCCATGATTGAATGGTGGAACAAACTCGATGGGCCGAGTGGCCTAATTTTCCTCCTATGTCTTATGGTCTTATGAACTGATCCCAGCTCCTTCATTTTAAATTGAAACTAATTCTCAGACTTGCCTTAGTGGGATTTAAACTGACATTCTCTGGATTACTGGCCCAGATGTGGAGATGCCGGCGTTGGACTGGAGTAAACACAGTAAGAAGTTTAACAACACCAGGTTAAAGTCCAACAGGTTTATTTAGTAGCAAAAGCCACACAAGCTTTCGGAGCCTTAAGCCCCTTCTTCAGGTGAGTGGGAATTCTGTTGACAAACAGAGCATATAAAGACACTCAATTTACATGAATAATGGTTGGAATGCGAATACTTACAACTAATCAAGTCTTTAAGAAACAAAACAATGCGAGTGGAGAGAGCATCAAGACAGGCTAAAAAGATGTGTATTGTCTCCAGACAAGACAGCCAGTGAAACTCTGCAGGTCTAGGCAACTGTGGGGGTTACAAATAGTGTGACATGAACCCAATATCCCGGTTGAGGCCATCCTCGTGTGTGCGGAACTTGGCTATCAGTTTCTGCTCAGCGACTCTGCGCTGTCGTGTGTCGCGAAGGCCGCCTTGGAGAACGCTTACCCGAACATTTCGGCCTCTGATATTCGGGTAAGCGTTCTCCAAGGCGGCCTTCGCGACACACGACAGCGCAGAGTCGCTGAGCAGAAACTGATAGCCAAGTTCCGCACACACGAGGACGGCCTCAACCGGGATATTGGGTTCATGTCACACTATTTGTAACCCCCACAGTTGCCTAGACCTGCAGAGTTTCACTGGCTGTCTTGTCTGGAGACAATACACATCATTTAGCCTGTCTTGATGCTCTCTCCACTCACATTGTTTTGTTTCTTAAAGCCTTGATTAGTTGTAAGTATTCGCATTCCAACCATTATTCATGTAAATTTAGTCTGTGTCTTTATAAGCTCTGTTTGTGAACAGAATTCCCACTCACCTGAAGAAGGGGCTTGCAGCTCCGAAAGCTTATGTGGCTTTTGCTACCAAATAAACCTGTTGGACTTTAACCTGGTGTTGTTAAACTTCTTACTGTACTGGCCCAGACACAGCCATTCCTCAGTGAGAGAAAGAGCAGGGAGAGCAAGCTCATCTCATTGTGGTCTCCTGAGCATCCCTGATTTAAATTTTCACCACTGGTGGCTGAATCTTCAGCTGTCTACACCCCAAGCTCTGGAATTCCCTCCCCAGACCCCACTCTGTCTCTCGTGCTCACTTTCCTCCGGTAAAACACTCCTTAAAACCAACCTCTTGCTTCACTTTGCCCACCTGCCCAAACATCTCCTTGTGCAACTCAATGTCTTATTTCACTTTATGACGGAGGGGAGGCAGTGACAGTGTCACCTACACGAGGAATGCAGTGGTACAGCCTAATGCTGCAGGCACATGGGTTCCAATCCTGCCACAGCAACTGGTGGAATTCAAACTCCGTGAATAAATCGGGAATTGAAAAACTGGACTGTGATGATGGCCATGAAACATTGTCAGATTGTTGTAAAAAAAAACCCATCTGGTTCACTGATGTCCTCATGATCCACAGCAATGCCATCTGAAATGGCCGAGCAAGCCACTCAGTTGTAACAAACTAAGTCTAAGAAGAACTAAGCTGGATGGACCACCCAATGGACCACCTAGGCACCTGACACAATCTGTCGACCCTACAAAGTCCACCTGAAAACTTGTGCCAAAATTGGGAGAGCGTCTCTCAGACTCAGCTTCAGGAGGAGTGGAGTGGCGGATCCACAGAAGACACTCCCAGAGTGGGGAGAGGAGCTCCAAGGGTCTGGGCAGGCATTGAGCTTGAAAACAAAGTGAACAGTGACTTCAAGGGAAAAGCTGTGGTAAATTGATTGGCTGGAGTATGGTGAGCTGGGACATTACCCACAGCGGTCAGAGAGTTAGAGAGGATAAAGGAACGTGGGAAAGAACGAGATTCAGAGCAGAGTGCTAGTCCGGAGCCCCTGAGGTGATGTCAGGATTTAAAAGTGACGCAGGGTGAGTGGAAGCAGCTAATTGGGTGAGTATGGTCGGGTAAGTATTTTATTATGTGTATCGCTTCTAGTTTTATTTTCTGGTTTAGAGTTGTAAAGGCTGTATTCTGTAGTAACATCCTGTATCTGCTGCAAGAGTCACCGTGCCTTTGAAGCAGAAATTAGGCCAGAACCATTCTTGGGAATTCTTTGAGATCCAATCGAATGATCAAACTACCAGTCATGTGAGAACACAAATGATCTGAAGAAATTGGCATTCTGCAGAGAGGCAGAAATTGTCCGATGCTTGAGGTTGCTGAGGAGGACTTAGCAGTGGACAGACCCAAAGAGAGTGACCAATGAGCATAGGTGAGTAAGTGATCACCCCAGAAGCTGGAGTCTTCTCTCAGCAGGACTCCAAGGCAGCCGAGAGCTGCAACTCCTGTACCAAGTTTCTCATTAACAATAAAATACCTTCTGTTCCGAACAAAGTCTGAAATCTCTTGATGGCAGTCGTGTGTCACGACAAAGCATCATGTATTTTAGCTTCATTGTATTTGATTAGAGTCTGCAGCACAGAAACAGGCCATTCAGCCCATCGGGCCCGATGCTAGTTTGTGCTCCACATGAGCCTCCTCCCATTCTCTTGATCTCATTCTATCTTACCATATCCCTCTGTTCCTGTCTACCTCACCTGTTCATCCAAATCCCTCTTTAAATGTATCTCTGCTATTCACCTGAATCATTTCCTGTGGTGGTGAGTTTCACACCCTCTCTACACTCTGGTTAAAAGCATTTCTCCCCAATGCCCCATTAGTGACTGACTGAGTCATAGAATCCTATAGGGCAGAAGGAGGCCATTCAGTCCATCAGGTCTTCACCGACTACATTCCCACCCAGGTCCTATCCCCATAACCCATGCATTTACCCTAGCTAGTCTTCTGACACTAAGGGCAATTTAGCATGGGCAATCCACCTAATAAAGAACAAAGAACAATACAGCACAGGAACAGGCCCTTCGGCCCTCCAAGCCCGCGCCGCTCCCTGGTCCAAACTAGACCATTCTTTTGTATCCCTCCATTCCCACTCCGTTCATGTGGCTATCTAGATAAGTCTTAAACGTTCCCAGTGTGTCCGCCTTCACCACCTTGCCCGGCAGCGCATCCGCACATCTGCACATCTTTGGACTATGGGAGGAAACCGGAGGAAACCCACACAGACACGGGGAGAACGTGCAAACTTCACAAAGGCGGTGACCCAAGCCGGGAATCGAACCCGGATCCCTGGTGCCGTGAGGCAGCAGTGCTAACCACTCTGCCACTGTACCGTCATTTCTGACAGTTTAGCCTGTCAATTCCAGCATCTTCCATGTAAACCTTTGTTGCACTTAGAGCAAGTAATTGAGAAGGCTACTGGAATCTTGGCCTTTATTGCAAGGGGATGGAGTATAAATGTAGGGATGCTTTGCTACAATAGTACAAAGCATTGGTGAGACCACACCTAGAATTTACAGTTTTGGTTTAGGAGGGACACAATTGCATTAAAAGCAGTTAGAACATAGAACATAGAACAGTACAGCACAGAACAGGCCCTTCGGCCCACCATGTTGTGCCGAGCTTTATCTGAAACCAAGATCAAGCTATCCCACTCCCTATCATCCTGGTGTGCTCCATGTGCCTATCCAATAACCGCTTAAATGTTCCTAAAGTGTCTGACTCCACTATCACTGCAGGCAGTCCATTCCACACCCCAACCACTCTCTGCGTAAAGAACCTACCTCTGATATCCTTCCTATATCTCCCACCATGAACCCTATAGTTATGCCCCCTTGTAATAGCTCCATCCACCCGAGGAAATAGTCTTTGAACATTCACTCTATCTATCCCCTTCATCTTTTATAAACCTCTATTAAGTCTCCCCTCAGCCTCCTCCGCTCCAGAGAGAACAGCCCAAGCTCCCTCAACCTTTCCTCATAAGACCTACCCTCCAAACCAGGCAGCATCCTGGTAAATCTCCTCTGCACTCTTTCCAGCGCTTCCACATCCTTATAGTGAGGTGACCAGAACTGCACACAATATTCCAAATGTGGTCTCACCAAGGTCCTGTACAGTTGCAGCATAACCCCACGGCTCTTAAACTCCAACCTCCAGTTAATAAAAGCTAACACACTATAGGCCTTCTTCACAGATCTATCCACTTGAGTGGCAACCTTTAGAGATCTGTGGATATGGACCCCAAGATCTCTCTGTTCCTCCACAGTCTTCAGAACCCTACCTTTGACCCTGTAATCCACATTTAAATTTGTCCTACCAAAGTGAATCACCTCACATTTATCAGGGTTAAACTCCATTTGCCATTTTTCAGCCCAGCTTTGCATCCTATGTATGTCTCTTTGCAGCCTACAACAGCCCTCCACCTCATCCACTACTCCACCAATCTTGGTGTCATCAGCAAATTTACTGATCCACCCTTCAGCCCCCTCCTCTAAGTCATTAATAAAAATCACAAAGAGCAGAGGACCAAGCACTGATCCCTGTGGCACTCCGCTAGCAACCTGCCTCCAATCAGAAAATTTTCCATCCACCACCACCCTCTGTCTTCGACCAGACAGCCAGTTACCTATCCAATCGGCCATCTTTCCCTCTATCCCACACCTCCTCACTTTCATCATAAGCCGACCATGGGGGACTTTATCAAACGCCTTACTAAAATCCATGTATATGACATCAACTGCCCTACCTTCATCAACACACTTAGTTACCTCCTCAAAAAATTCAATCAAATTTGTGAGGCACGACTTGCCCTTCACGAATCCGTGCTGACTATCCCGGATTAATCCGCATCTTTCTAAATGGTCGTAAATCCCATCCCTAAGGGCCTTTTCCATCAATTTACCAACCACCGAAGTAAGACTAACCGGTCTATAATTACCAGGGTCATTTCTATTCCCTTTCTTAAACAGAGGAATTTGTTCAGAGAAGGTTCACTCAACTGATTCCTGAGGTGAGGGGTTTGATTTATGAGGAAAGGGTTGAGCAGGTTGTCTCTATACTCATTGCAGTTCAGAAAAATGTGAAGTGATCTTATTGAAACAGAAGATTCTGAGGGGGTTTGAGAGGGTAGGTACTTAGAGGGTTCTGAGGGATGAGAGGGTAGGTACTGAGAGGTGTTTCCCATTGTGGGGGATTCCAGAACTAGAGAGATATCGTTTCAAAATAAGGAGTCTCCTTTTTAAGATGGAGATGAGGAGAATCCTAAAATAGAATCCCTACAGTACAGAAGGAGGCCATTCAATCCATCGAGTCTGCACCGACCACAATCCCACCCAGGCCCTATTCCCGTAACCCCACATATTTACCCTGCTAATCTCCCTGACACTAAGGGGCAATTTAGCATGGCCAATCCACCTAACTCGCACATCTTTGGGCTGTGGGAGGAAACCCACGCAGACACAGGGAGAGCGTGCAAACTCCACACAGATAGTGACCCAAGCTGGGAATCAAATCCTGGTCCCTGGCGCTGTGAGGCAGCAGTGCTAGCCACTCTGTCACCCCTGAAAATTTCTTCCCTGCGAGTCTTTAGTTTTTATTAATTCCTGGAACCTGGGCATTGCTGGCTAAGCCAGCATTTATAACCCATCCCTCATTGCCCTTAAGAAGGTGATGGTGAGCTGCCTTTGTGAGCTTTGCAGTCTTTGTGGTGTAGGTACACCCACAGTGCTGTTAGGGTGTTTCAGGATTTTGACCCAGCGACAGTGAAGGAATGGCTGATAGATTTCCAAGTCGGGATGGGGAGTGGTTTGGTTGGGAACCTCCAGGTGGTGGTGTTCCAATGTGTCTGCTGCCCTTGTAATTGTGGATGTTAGAGGTTGTGGGTTTGGAAGGTGCTGTCGAAGATGCCTTAAGTTGCTGCATCTTGTAGGTGGTGCATATGGCTGTCACTGCATTAATGGAGGGAGTGAATGTTTGTGGATTGGGTGCCAATCCAGCAGGCTGCTTTGTCCTGGATAGTGGCAAGCTTTGTGTTGTTGGAGCTGCACCGATCCAGGCATATGGAGAGTATTGCATCATACTCCCAACCTGAGCCTTGTAGATGGTGGACAGGTTTTTGGGAGTCAGGCAGTGAGTTACTCACTGCAGAATTCCCAGCCTCTGCGCTGCTCCGGTAGCCACTGATCCAGTTTAGTGTCTGGTCAATGGTAACTCCCAGGGTGTTGGTAGTGGGGGATTCGGCGATGGTAATGCCATTGAATGTTCAGGGGTGATGGTTATTACCTGGCACTTGTGTGGCGCGAATGTTACTTACCGCTTGTCAGCCCAAGCCTGGATATTGTCCAGGTTTTGCTGCATTTGGACACGGGTTGTGGAATTCTCTTCCTCAGAGAACAGTGGAGGATGGGTTATTGGGTATATTCAGGGCTGATTTAACCTTTCTGATCTACAGTGGAGTCGAGAGGAAGTGGATACAAGCTCTATCAGATCAGCCATTGATCTTATGAAATGACAGAGCAGTCTCGAGGGGCCGAATGGCCGACTGTTGTTCTGAGTAATTATGATCTTGTGTTCTTCAGTGCCTCGATATCTGCTTTAATGAATTGGGGACTAAATTGATGGATAGGAGCCAGTGATCTGCCAAGGCCAGACCTAAACTGTATTCCACTTACTTCCCAGCCTTCGACCCAGAAGTGATTTTTCGACAAAATGGAAACCGAATCAGAAGTGGGTTTGAACCCCGTTACCAGTGGCCCAATCAGGGCAACCGACTCAGGTGGGTGCAAACAGCCAATCCGGGGCTTCAACTTTAATCAACTCAGCTGATGTTTATGTAGCATTTTTATTGTAGTTAAAATATCTGAAGACTTGCAACCAGCAAAGTAAAGAAACCTCACTCCATCAGTCTGCATGGGGCTACACTATTGGCTAACCAAAGACTTAGTCTTAATTTTGGTGTCCATGATCCCTTCACAGCATGAGACAGTGTAGAGGGAGCTTTACTCTGTATCTAACCCCGTGCTGTACCTGTCCTGGGAGTGTTTGATGGGGACAGTGTAGAGGGAGCTTTACTCTGTATCTAACCCCGTGCTGTACCTGTCCTGGGAGTGTTTGATGGGGACAGTGTAGAGGGAGCTTTACTCTGTATCTAACCCCGTGCTGTACCTGTCCTGGGAGTGTTTGATGGGGACAGTGTAGAGGGAGCTTTAATCTGTATCTAACCCCGTGCTGTACCTGTCCTGGGAGTGTTTGATGGGGACAGTGTAGAGGGAGCTTTACTCTGTATCTAACCCCGTGCTGTACCTGTCCTGGGAGTGTTTGATGGGGACAGTGTAGAGGGAGCTTTACTCTGTATCTAACCCCGTGCTGTCCCTGTCCTGGGAGTGTTTGATGGGGGACAGCGTAGAGGGAGCTTTACTCTGTATCTAACCCCGTGCTGTCCCTGTCCTGGGAGTGTTTGATGGGGGACAGCGTAGAGGGAGCTTTACTCTGTATCTAACCCCGTGCTGTACCTCTCCTGGGAGTGTTTGATGTGACGAGGATAAGTCAGAAATTTCATGTGGGTTTTTTCATTTTCCTGCCGACAGTTGGAATGAGTCGGTCTAAAACCAGCCGCACTCTCTGCTGAGTTGGGTGATGCGGAATGCTCGACCCACCGCCTTGCCGACACTTACTGATATCACGCACTTTCCTTTATGCCACAGGGAGGCTAGAGAGGAGGCAGCCAATCAGGATGATCGGGGGCAGCGGGACCTGCCTACCGTAGCAGCTCAGGCTGCCATGGAGCGCCTGAACAAAGTGGCAGAGGTGGAGGCCAGCCCTTCCACCCCATCCTCGCAGAAGAAGCCTTGTCGAGCCACGTTGGTGCCTTCTCTCTTCAAGATGGCAACCGGAGGCGCGGTAGCATTGATGACAGGTGTGTGCAGGCATGTTCTGACTGCTTCAGGAAGGGTGGAATGGCCAGGTGGAGGCGTAGGAGTTACAGTGGGGCAGTAGATCAAACCAATCATGATTTGTTTAAAAAAAACCTTGAATTCAGGTCTCTGTGAATATAAGCAGAGAGTCCAAAAGCAAGTACATCAGGCTAAACCTTTCTAAAATAAACAGCCTCAGCTGAAGTATTTTGTCTAGTTCTGGGCCTCACACTTGTATATCATACAAGTATATCAATAGAGAATCGAATGTACTCTCTCACAAGAGGGACCATTGTGTATATAAAATATCGAATATATAGCATATCAAATAATTGGAGTGGTTGCAGGAGAGATTTACTGGAATAATTCCATTGATGAGGGAATTGCATTAATGTTGAGGAGCTGGGATTGATCTAATAACAAAGAAAATTTTATCAAGACATTAAAATTTGTCAATAGCTATGATCAGAGTTTCCACTGCAGGGGAGCAGAGAACGCCGATTGAAGTTTTTAAAGTTTATTTATTAGTCACAAGTAAGGCTGACATTAGCACTGCAATGAAGTTACTGTGAAATTCCCCTATTCGCCACACTCCGGCGCCTGTTCAGGTCAATGTACCGAATCAGCACGCCTCAGACTGTTGGAGGAAACCGGAGCTCCCGGAGGAAACCCACGCAGACACGGGGAGAACATGCAAACTCCACACAGACAGTCACCCAAGCCGGGAATCGAACCCGGGTCCCTGGCGCTGTGAGGCAGCAGTGCTAACCACTGTACCACCCCTAAATGGCTAAATGAATCAGTTCTGTCAGACACAGGAAGCTGTCATCTGGACGCAGCCACCTGAAAGGGCGGTGGGGGTACATTCTGTGATCAGCACTGCTGCCTCACAGCAGCAGGGACCCAGGTTCGATTCCAGCCTTGGGTCATTGTCTGGTTGGAATTTGCACATTCTCCCCATGTCTGCGTGGGATTCCTCCCACAGTCTGAAAGACATGCTGGTTAGGTGCATTGGCCATGCTAAATTCCCCCTCAGTGTACCCAAACAGGCGCCGGAGTGTGGCAACTGGGGGATTTTCACAGTAACTTCATTGCACTGTTAATGTAAGCCTACTTGTGACACTCAAAAATAAATAAATAAACAAAGGGAATTGGATGAACATGTGGAGGCAATAATTGAATATTTTTCAGGGGTGGGGTAGAGGAGGGGGGCGGGACTAATTGGATAGCTCTTTTAAAGAGGTAGAATAGACACAATCAGCCAATGGACTCTTTATCCCGAACCGCCCTCTACACTTCCCCCATCACACACACAGGACAGGGACAGCACGGGGTTAGATACAGAGTAAAGCTCCCTCTACACTTCCCCCATCACACACACAGGACAGGTACAGCACGGGGTTAGATACAGAGTAAAGCTCCCTCTTTGGACACGGGTTAGGTCCCTGAGGATTGGAGGATAGCGAATGTGGTCCCGTTGTTTAAGAAGGGTAGCAGGGATAACCCAGGAAATTATAGGCCGGTGAGCTTGACGTCCGTGGTGGGGAAGTTGTTGGAGAGGATTCTTGGAGACAGGATGTATGTGCATTTAGAACGGAACAATCTCATTAGTGACAGACAGCATGGTTTTGTAGGAGGGAGGTCGTGCCTTACAAGTTTGGTGGAGGTTTTTGAGGAAGTGACAAAAACGGTTGATGAAGGAAGGGCTGTAGATGTCGTCTATATGGATTTCAGTAAGGCATTTGACAAAGTCCCACATGGCAGATTGGTTAAGAAGGTTAAGGCTCATGGGATACAAGGAGAAGTGGCTAGATGGGTGGAGAACTGGCTTGGCCATAGGAGACAGAGGGTAGTGGTCGAAGGGTCTTTTTCCGGCTGGAGGTCTGTGACCAGTGGTGTTCCGCAGGGCTCTGTACTGGGACCTCTGCTATTTGTGATATATATAAATGATTTGGAAGAAGGTGTAACTGATGTAATCAGCAAGTTTGCGGATGACACGAAGATGGCTGGAATTGCGGATAGCGAAGAGCATTGTCGGGCAATACAGCAGGATATAGATAGGCTGGAAAATTGGGCGGAGAGGTGGCAGATGGAGTTTAATCCGGATAAATGCGAAGTGATGCATTTTGGAAGAAATAATGTAGGGAGGAGTTATACAATAAATGGCAGAGTCATCAGGAGTATAGAAACACAGAGGGACCTAGGTGTGCAAGTCCACAAATCCTTGAAGGTGGCAACACAGGTGGAGAAGGTGGTGAAGAAGGCATATGGTATGCTTGCCTTTATAGGACGGGGTATAGAGTATAAAAGCTGGAGTCTGATGATGCAGCTGTATAGAACGTTGGTTAGGCCACATTTGGAGTACTGCGTCCAGTTCTGGTCGCCGCACTACCAGAAGGACGTGGAGGCGTTAGAGAGAGTGCAGAGAAGGTTTACCAGGATGTTGCCTGGTATGGAGGGTCTTAGCTATGAGGAGAGATTGGGTAAACTGGGGTTGTTCTTCCTGGAAAGACGGAGAATGAGGGGAGATCTAATAGAGGTGTACAAGATTATGAAGGGGATAGATAGGGTGAACAGTGGGAAGCTTTTTTCCAGGTCGGAGGTGACGATCACGAGGGGTCACGGGCTCAAGGTGAGAGGGGCGAAGTATAACTCAGATATCAGAGGGATGTTTTATACACAGAGGGTAGTGGGGGCCTGGAATGCGCTGCCAAGTAGGGTGGTGGAGGCAGGCACGCTGACATCGTTTAAGACTTACCTGGATAGTCACATGAGCAGCCTGGGAATGGAGGGATACAAACGATTGGTCTAGTTGGACCAATGAGCGGCACAGGCTTGGAGGGCCGAAGGGCCTGTTTCCTGTGCTGTACTGTTCTTTGTTCTTTGTACACTTCCCTCATCACACACACAGGACAGGTACTGCACGGGGTTAGATACAGAGTAAAGCTCCCTTGACACTGTCCCCATCAAACACTCCCAGGACAGGTACAGCACGGGGTTAGATACAAAGTAAAGCTCCATCTACACTGTGCCCATCAAACACTCCCAGGACAGGTACAGCACAGGGCTATGTACAGAGTAAAGCTCCCTCTGCACTGTCCCCATCAAACACTCCCAGGGCAGGTTCAGCACAGGGTGAGATACAGAATAAAGCTCCCTCTACACTGCCCCCATCAAACACTCCCAGGACAGGTACAGCACGGGGTTAGATACAGAGTAAAGCTCCCTCTACACTGTCCCCATGAAACACTCCCAGAGCAGGTACAGCACGGGGTTGGATACAGAGTAAAACTCCCTCTACACTGTCCCCATCAAACACTCCCAGGACAGGTACAGCACGGGGTTGGATTCTGGGGAAAGCTCCCTCCAAGGGAAGCATGTGATCCCCTGCTCGGAGTGAGTTGTGCTTTGTGTTTGATTTATTTGTTCCTCTGCCTGCAGTTTGTTTGACTCTGCTATCTTGTTTGTGTGTAGCTCCCTGTATGCAGTACAGTCGGAGTCTAGCCTGTCTGACCCCTGAACTTGCTGAACACCTTCTCCGACACATGATCAACGAGCGACTGCTCCGGCCCAAATCCTTCGAACTCTTCTTCGGATGCCAGATACAGAAACTCGTCTTGAATTGCTATCCCTATGCCACCAACGAGCTCCTCCGACAGCTCCGAGCATTCCATTCTCTCAAACATCTCAGCCTCACATCCTGCTCCCTCATCACAGGTACAGCTACAATTCTCCATTCGCATCTCCCCTGCCTCCAAACCCTCTTCCCTGGTTAGTAGGAACGTCATTTGCTCTTGGCTTCGGGGCATCATTGGCAAGCGGTGCAGCAATTAGCCATTTCCTCTCGTGATTGAATGGTGATCCAACTCCTTGAAGCGGTTTTGATATAACTGAGTGGCCAGCCAGGCCATTTCAGAGGATAGTTAAGGCTGGCAAATGTTCCCCTTTAGCTGCTGGCATGTTAACTCAGCGGTAATATTCTTGAACTCGGAAGTCTACACTCGAGCTCTGGACGCACATACCCTAGGGACATGGGTTCAAATCCCAAACCAAAAGAGAAAACGCTGGAAAAGCTCAGCAGGTCTGGCAGCAATCTGTAAGGAGAGGAAAGAGCTGACGTTTCGAGTTCCGATGACCCTTTGTCAAAGCGTTTTCTCTTTTGGTTTCAGATTCCAGCATCTGCAGTAATTTGCTTTTATCCAGGGTTCAAATCCCACCCTGGCAGCTACCATGGCAGTTGGGGATTTAAATTAAATTCATTAATAATTGAGGGATCTGGGCGTATAGGTCCACAGTTCCTTGAATGTGGCAATACAAATAGATAAGGTGGTCAAGAAGGCATATGACGTACTTATCTTCATCGGTCAGGGCACAGCATAAAAACTGACAAGTTATGTTGTAGCTGTAATGCATCTGCACAGCAGCATCGAGTAAAACTCACTCATTCTCATTCCTTCAGACTGAAGTGTAACATTACAGCTCATAAAGCTCTGTCCCTAGAGATCAGCTTCCCCTGACATTATGACATGGGTTACCTTGCCCTGGAAGTCTCTGCAGGAGCCTCGCTTTGCTATATTAAAGTGTATCTCTGCAACTTGCTCCCTCTAGCCCCACTGAATATATTACAGTTTGCACATTGCCACATACGTCTGGATAATTGTGAGTAAGCTGCATTGGTGCTTTCACAATGGTCCCTCTTGTGATATGATGTATCAGATTCCCTATTGATGCATCGAGTCCACTCACTGTTGGGTCACGAATGGAGGGGAGGGGGCTATAATCAACCAGCTTGTCCCTGGATGTGGCAGAGTTTCCTGGTATTCAGGCACTTCTGCCCCATAGTGAGATGGCCTGTGATGCTTTCTGTGGTCACACAGCCTGAGATTCCCAGGTGAAAGGAACTAGAGGTGCGTGGGAATGTACAGCGGCAGGAAGCAGGATTTTGGGTTGGGAAAGGAGGAAGAGAGAGACACTGGCATTTCCCCAGCTTCTTTCACCATCATATGGCTTTAAAATCCTGTCCAGTCAATGAAATACTCTTGGAAGTGTAGTCAAGATGGAGGGAACATTCCAGCCAAGACCTGTTTTCAGTGATGATAATTGAGATAAATATTGACCAGGACGGTTTGGAGAATTCTAATACCAACATGGAACCACTTACAGCGGCTGAGAGGGTGCATTAGTGTACCTTTAAGAATTTTTATATCATGTTCTCTGCAGTGTAAGCAGACCGTTTCAGTTTTTTTTTCTCTCATTGTTGCTGGGCCGCCTGCTCGAAATCCTTTTATTGCTACTTCAATGGCTTAAATGGGGTTTTGTTTATTTTTACTCTGGGATCTTTTGTGACTTTGCATTGTGAGGGGGACGATTGATTGATTGACAAGTCAAAGTCAGGTGGTTCCTCCCCAGGAACAAATCTAAGGATTCATTATCAGTCCTCTCTGTCTCCGTCTCTCCGCTCTCTGCTCTCTGTCTCCCTGTCTCTCCCTGGTTTTGGGAATTCTGCTGTTAGCTGGAAGCAGGTCGCCTGGCCTTCCTGGAGTGGAAAATCTGGTTTTGGTGGTTAGATTGCCTAGAGAGTCTCTCTCTCTCTCCCTCTCTCCCCCTGGTGTTTTGGGAAGCTGTTCTGCCTTCAGGCTGGTCTGCGTGTATATCCAGAGGGCTGCTCGAGGTTTCAAGGCTGGGAAGTCAGAGTTCAATTCTCCACCCTAAGGACTAAGTTCCAGCATCACGTGAGCATTTGTACTTTTTGTGCTGAATCTTTGAAGAGAGTTTTCTATAGGGACGTTTTGTTTGATTGGAACATTTTAGATATATTTGTTCAGGGTCATGGTTGTTTTGTTTTTGTTTGTAGTTGGTAAAAGTTATTGCTAATTTTCTTTCTATACATGTTAACTGTATTCTTAAACTTTGTTTGATAAAAGCTCCCTAGTGGGTCATTTGAATCATACTTGAAGTGAAACATCTCATGCTTATCCGAGCCAAATTCAAGATGCAAAACTTATGATCCTGGTGGACTTCATAAAACACTTTGAAATTTCTGATCTGAATTACAACAAGAGATCCTTGATTTGCTATATCGTCTTAAAGTCAGAACCATTAACAATATGGCGCTCCCTCAGAGCCGACCCTCCGACAGTGCGGCACTCCCTCAGTACTGACCCTCCGACAGTGCAGCACTCCCTCTGTACTGACCCTCTGACAGTGCGGCACTCCTTCAGTACTGACCCTCCGACAGTGCAGCACTCCCTCTGTACTGACCCTCTGACAGTGCGGCACTCCCTCAGTACTGACCCTCCGACAGTGCGGCACTCCCTCAGTACTGACCCTCTGACAGTGCAGCACTCCCTCTGTACTGACCCTCTGACAGTGCAGCACTCCCTCTGTACTGACCCTCTGACAGTGCGGCACTCCCTCAGTACTGACCCTCCGACAGTGCAGCACTCCCTCTGTACTGACCCTCTGACAGTGCGGCACTCCCTCAGCACTGACCCTCTGACAGTGCGGCACTCCCTCAGTACTGACCCTCCGACAGTGCGGCACTCCCTCAGTACTGACCCTCTGACAGTGCAGCACTCCCTCTGTACTGACCCTCTGACAGTGCAGCACTCCCTCTGTACTGACCCTCTGACAGTGCGGCACTCCCTCAGTACTGACCCTCCGACAGTGCAGCACTCCCTCTGTACTGACCCTCTGACAGTGCGGCACTCCCTCAGCACTGACCCTCTGACAGTGCGGCACTCCCTCAGTACTGACCCTCCGACAGTGCGGCACTCCCTCAGTACTGACCCTCTGACAGTGCGGCACTCCCTCAGCTCTGGGACTGAGAGGCTGGATTATGTGCTTGGTTGTTGGAGTAAGACTTGAACCCACAGCGTGCTGATATGTGGATGAGGTCAGTGGGCTATAGATGTACACGGCAGGCCAGTATAACTGCCTCAGTTTGCTTTCTCTCTTATCTCTCTCTCTGTCTCTGGCTGTAGATTCCGGGCTGGAGGTTGTATCGAGTTTGCAGCGTCTACAGTACCTGAACCTGGCGGCCTGTGTGAAACTCACGGATCACTGTC
The DNA here is from genome assembly GCF_964213995.1 of Mustelus asterias. Classification (NCBI taxonomy): domain Eukaryota; kingdom Metazoa; phylum Chordata; class Chondrichthyes; order Carcharhiniformes; family Triakidae; genus Mustelus; species Mustelus asterias. The sequence goes on from NW_027590247.1 coordinate 442,017, forward strand.
TCTGCAACTTCAACGGTCAGTCTCTGATTCTCACTCACTCAGGGGGGATGTTCTGCCAGGGTGACTCCACCAGCAAATAGTGCTTCTGCATGTTTCAGCTGAGTGGAATGGGGCTGGCAGGGGGATGTTAGCAGCCTGTGGAAGTCCGGCAACGCGGAGGAGGTGTGTGCCACTTCCTCTTGTCTATCTCTCACTGTGGAGTCTGAATCTGAATGAAAAGCTGTGAATGTCGGAACGCAGTGCAGGCCACTCAATCTTTGGAAGAGTTTCAGGTTACTGTTTCAGGAGTAAGACAGCCAATCCATCCCCTCCCCGATTCTGACAAGCCAACTGCTTGTTTTTTTTATTCATTGGTGGGACATGGGCGTCGCTGGCTGACCAGCATTTATTGCCCATCCCTCGTTGCCCTTGAGAAGGTGGCGGTGAGCTGCCTTCTCAAATCGCTGCAGTCCATGTTCTATGGGTTGACCCACAATGCCGTTGGGGAGGGAGTCCCAGGATTTTGACCCAGCACTTTTTGCAATTGTTTGTCTCTGAATGTACTGAATGTGGAGGAGGCGATTGGATGAGAGTTAAGAAATCTTTGGGAAATTGATTTGAGGGATCAAAGAGCAGGTGGGTCAGTGGGTGGAGTTTAGAATTGATGTCACTTCCTTGTCCTTTGTTTAATGAGATACTTTGATTTGATTTATTATTGTCACATGTATTAGCATCAAGTGAAAAGTATTGTTTCTTGCGCGCTATACAGACAAAGCATACCGTTCATAGAGAAGGAAATGAGAGGGTGCAGAATGTAGTGTTACAGTCATAGCTAGGGTGTAGAGAAAGATCAACTTAATATGAGGTAGGTCCATTCAAAAGTCTGACAGCAGCAGGGAAGAAGCTGTTCTTGAGTCGGTTGGTACGTGACCTCAGACTTTTCTATCTTTTTCCCGAAGGAAGAAGGTGGAAGAGAGAATGTCCGGGGTATGTGGGGTCCTTAATTATGCTGGCTGCTTTTCCGAGGCAGCGGGAAGTGCAGACAGAGTCAGTGGATGGGAGGCTGGTTTACATGATGGATTGAGCTACATTTCACGACCTTTTGTAGATACTCCCACAGTCCGTAGTGTTTGAGTGTCTGTTTCAAACATTTTTAAAAAATCTTTCAAAGGATGTGGCTGTTGCTGGCTAGGCCAGCATTTATTGTCCATCACCCTTGAGAGGTGCCGCCTTGAGCCGCTGCAGTCCATGTAGTGTAAGTACACTCACAGTGCTGTTAGGGAAGGAATTCCAGAATTTTGACCCAGTGACAGTGAAGGAACGGCAATATATTCCAAGCCAGGATGGTGAGTGGCTCAGGGGGATCTTGCCGGTGATGGTGTTCCCAAGTATCTGCTGCCCTTGTTCTTTGATGGCAGCGGTTGTGGGTTTGGAAGTAGTCGCACTGACCATAGTGTTTCAATGTATAACTATAGGGTTCGTGGTGGGAGATATAGGAAGGATATCAGAGGTAGGTTCTTTACGCAGAGAGTGGTTGGGGTGTGGAATGGACTGCCTGCAGTGATAGTGGAGTCAGACACTTTAGGAACATTTCAGCGGTTATTGGATAGGCACATGGAGCACACCAGGATGATAGGGAGTGGGATAGCTTGATCTTGGTTTCAGATAAAGCTCGGCACAACATCGTGGGCCGAAGGGCCTGTTCTGTGCTGTAATGTTCTATGTTAATGTCTGTTTCATTCCCCGAAGTTTGTTCTGGATTCCTCTCTCTTTAAGGTTTGAATTCTCTTTCTCACCTGATCTTGGACCAGACCAAAGTAAGCGACTCAGGAATGATGGATTATCTGGCGGGTGCTCCTGCATCACTTGTTCACCTCAGTCTGAATCAGACAGGCATCACTGAGACAATGCTGACAACCTTACCCGCAACTGTTCCACAACTCCGGTTCCTGAGCATCAAACACACCAAGGTTAGTGAGTTACCACAAATAATCCTGAGCACTGCAAACACTCAACAGAGGAAGACCATTACAACAAGACAAGGCCATTCTGATTTGTAACTCCCATTTATCCACCATTTTTCCATAATCCCTTTACTCAACAAACTTCTGTCAATCTCTGCTAACCTTGGAGGTGAATAGCGAGACAGAGAGTCCCAGACTTCCTTCCCCCTTCGTGTGGTGTGCTTCACTGAGATCCAGATTTGACAGACACTTGATGGAGCCCCAGGTTGGAATTGGGTGACCAGATAGGATCCTCTCCCGATCATTATCCTGGGCTTTCCATTCCTGATCCTTATCTGGGCTCTCTGCTTCCGATCATTATCCTGGGCTCTCTGCTCTGTTAATGTGTGTGTTTTGGAAGGGGGGGATTATTTGTGTTGCGGGGGGGGGGGGGGGGGGGGAGGGGGGGGGGGGTGGGATATAGCGCATATTTTAGGGTTGGGGATAGTGTTAGTTTGTGTGCCTGGACCCTTGTTGCTTCTCTTTGCCATCTCTCTCCATTTTTAGGTATGCGATGTCTCAGCGCTGAAGGACCTGTCAGCTCTCCAGACTCTCCACCTGGATAGCAACAAGATCACCGAAAGCTCACTTCAGGCACTGAGCTCTCATCCCACTCTGTCCTCACTTAGTGTGTATGGACTGCAATCACTCAGCGGAGATGTCACCTTGAAGATTATCTCAGGTTTGGTACTGATTCACTCAGCCAGGCTCGCACTGAGCAATAACCCAGCCAACACCTTCCTCAGCTTCTTACATCAGCTGAACCTGGGACAACCTCAACCCATTGAGCACTGGCCCATTCAAACTCATTTACTTCTGTATCTAACCCCGTGCTGTACCTGTCCTGGGAGTGTTTGATGGGGGACAGTGTAGAGGAAGCTTTACTCTGTATCTAACCCTGTGCTGTACCTGTCCTGGGAGTGTTTGATGGGGGACAGTGTAGAGGGAGCTTTACTCTGTATCTAACCCTGTGCTGTACCTGTCCTGGCAGTGTTTGATGGGAACAGTGTAGAGGAAGTTTTATTCTGTAACTTGTATGTCTACATGCGGCCTGAGGTTTGGTATCTCATTGTTGTGCTGGGTATTTGTTGTAGGTGATTATATTTTCACACCCTGCTGTGCTGCTGCCGTGTTTAATAATGAAGATAGTGGACGGGTGTAGAGGGGACCTTTAGTTGGTAAAGTTTGCAGATGACACCAAGATTGGTGGCATAGTGGACAGTGAAGAAGGTTATCTAGGATTGCAACGGGATCTTGATCAATTGGGCCAGTGGGCTGACAAATGGCAGATGGAGTTTAATTTAGATAAATGCAAGGTGATGCATTTTGGTAGATTGAACCAGGGCAGGACTTACTCAGTTAATGGTAGGACTTTGGGGAGAGTTACAGAACAAAGAGAGCTAAGGGTACAGGTTCATAGTTCCTTGAAAGTGGAGTCACAGGTGGACAGAGTGGTGAAGAAGGCATTCGGCATGCTTGGTTTCATCGGTCAAAACATTGAATACAGGAGTTGGGACGTCTTGTTGAAGTTGTACAAGACATTGGTAAGGCCACACTTGGAATGCTGGTCACCCTATTATAGAAAGGATATTATTAAACTAGAAAGAGTGCAGAAAAGATTTACTCGGATGCTACCGGGACTTGATGGTTTGAGTATAAGGCGAGGCTGGATAGAACCATAGAAAATTACAGCTCAGAAACAGGCCTTTTGGCCCTTCTTGTCTGTGCCGAACCATTTTTTGCCTAGTCCCACTGACCTGCACTTGGACCATATCCCTCCACACCCCTCTCATCCATGAACCCGTCCAAGTTTTTCTTAAATGTTAAATATATCACAACATATATCACAGATATTAGAGGGATGTTTTTTACACAGAGGGTGGTGGGAGCCTGGAATGCGCTGCCAAGTAGGGTGGTGGAGGCAGACACGCTGACATCGTTTAAGACTTACCTGGATAGTCACATGAGCAGCCTGGGAATGGAGGGATACAAACGATTGGTCTAGTTGGACCAAGGAGCGGCACAGGCTTGGAGGGCCGAAGGGCCTGTTTCCTGTGCTGTACTGTTCTTTGTTCTTTGTTTGTTCTTTAAAAGTGACCCCGCATTTACCACTTTATCCGGCAGCTCATTCCACACTCCCACCACTCTCTGCATGAAGAAGCCCCCCCCTAATATTCCCTTTAAACTTTTCTCCTTTCACCCTTAACCCATGCCCTCTGGTTTTTTTCTCCCCTAGCCTCAGCGGAAAATGCCTGCTTGCATTCACTCTATCTATACCCATCAAAATCTTATACACCTCTATCAAATCTCCCCTCAATCTTCTACGCTCCAGGGAATAAAGTCCCAACCTATTCAATCTCTTTCTGTAACTCAGCTTCTCAAGTCCCGGCAACATCCTTGTGAACCTTCTCTGCACTCTTTCAATCTTATTTACATCCTTCCTGTAACTAGGTGACCAAAACTGTACACAATACTCCAAATTCGGCCTCACCAATGCCTTATATAACCTTACCATAACACTCCAACTTTTATACTCGATACTCCGATTTATAAAGGCCAATGTACCAAAGGCACTCTTTACGACCCTATCCACCTGTGATGTCACTTTTTGGGAATTCTGTACCTGTATTCCCAGATCCCTCTGTTCAACTGCACTCTTCAGAGTCCTAGCATTTACCCTGTACGTTCTACTTTGGTTTGTCCTTCCAATGTGCAATATCTCACACTTGTCTGCGTTAAATTCCATTTGCCATTTTTCAGCCTATTTTTCTAGTTGGTCCAAATCCCTCTGCAAGCTTTGAAAACCTTCCTCACTGTCCACTACACCTCCAATCTTTGTAACATCAGCAAACTTGCTGATCCAATTTACCACATTATCATCCAGATCATTGGTATAGATGACAAACAACAATGGACCCAACACCGATCCCTGACACAATCGCTGGCCGATCCCTGGTCACTTACGTAGACTGGGACATTTTTCTCTGGCGTGTAGAAGGCTGCGGGGTGATCTTATAGAGATCTATAAAATAATGAGGGGCATAGACAAGGTAGATAGTCAATATCTTTTCCCGAAGGTAGGGGAGTCTAAAACGAGAGGGCATAGGTTTAAGGTGAGAGGGGAGAAATACAAAAGTGTCCAGAGGGGCAGTTTTTTCGCACAGAGGGTGGTGAGTGTCTGGAACAAGCTGCCAGTAGTAAAGGCAGGTACAATTTTAGAAAGCATTCAGACAGTTACATGGGTAAGATGGGTATAGAGGGATATGGGCCAAATTGGGACTAGCTTCATGGTAAAAACAGGGCAGTGTGGAGAATTTGGGCCGAAGGGCCTGTTTCCATGCTGTAAACCCCTATGACTCTATAACACTCTCCCTCTTTCCACCTCCTGTTCCAGGTCTCAATCTGACTCGTCTCAAGCTTCCGGACAGGCACACGGTGAGCGATTCTGGACTCCACTTCTTATCTCAGCTGGAAGGACTGCTGGAGCTTGACCTCACTGACTACACACAGGTTACAGACCAAGGCATCAGCCATCTCTCCAGATTACTGCGGTAACCTTTCGCCTGCTTTCTTCCAGCCTCCCCCAGACCAGGTTCATTAAATAAGCTGTGAATGTGGGGCCCGATTGGAACGGCGCACGTGTGAGTCACATGCCTCGGACCTCGGGGCAGGTGCTGACTGATGGTAACACTCTGCGCCCTTCAACAGCCAGGCTGTTCCAAGTGGAAATATTCCCAGCTCGGGGCAGCACTGAGGCACAGCATATGGCAGCCCTTACTGAGAGCCAAACTGACCAATCACAGCTTTGTCCCACATCTGTGGAGAGAGAATAGAGCAAACGTTTTGAGTCAGGATGACCCTTGGTCGAAACGTTGGCTCTATTCTCTCTCCACAGACACTGTCAGACCTGCTGAGATTTTCCAGCATTTTCTGTTTTTGTTTCCGATTCCCGAATCCACAATATTTTTTGTTTTTATTATATGGGGTTGTTGTGATGCTGTGCGTGTATTCCCACTGCCTTTCTGCACTGTGCGTGCATGTGTGTGCGCGTGTGTCTGTCTTGTGTACACTGCGTGTGCGCATCATATTTGTGTCAGTCTGCATGTATGAGTATCTATGTGTGCAGAACTTGTGTGTGTGGTGAGTGCACACTGATATGTGTTCCTTGTATTTTTGAAGCATTTAACGGTGTGTGTTGTGAGACAGCAACTTGCTAATGGCTGCCCTCTGTCTGTGTGTGTTTAGGTTGACGAAGCTTTCTCTGAGTAACACACTGATAACAGACGCTGGGTTAGTTCACCTGCAGCATCTGACGAATCTGGAGGAACTCTGTCTGGATCGCACCAATGTCAGCAGCAAGGGAGTGGCTCAGTGCATCAGGAATCTGCCTCACTTACAGGTCTGGGACAGAACTCACATATATGCACTCACCGTGGCAGGAAATAGTCAGGAAGTTGGGCACTACTGGCCAGGCTGACCTTTATTACCATGATGCAACTGAGTGGCTTGTTCGGCCAATCAGGAAGCAGTTTAGAGTCAACCACATTGTTGTGGCTCTGGAGTCACATGTAGGCCAGACCGGGTAAGGAGGGCAGATTTCCTTCCCTAAAGGACATTAATGAACCAGATGGGTTTTTCCGACAATCGATAATGGTTTCATGGTTATCATTTCAAAGATGTGCAGCATAGAAGGATTGCATGCAGATTGGAGGAGTAGCTATCCGAGGGAAAGGGTAGGAGTTGAGAGATAGAGGTTGGGAGGAGGAGGCGGTGGGGAAAGGAATAGCTTGGTGGATTTGAGGGGAGGAAGGGGGTGTTGGGGTTATGTTGGGGGCGAGCAGGAGGGAGGGAATAGCTGAAGGGGTAAGGGTCAGGGAGGTGGAGGTGTGGGGGCGGAGAAGGGGTGTGGGTCAGGGAGGAGGAGGGAATGTGTGGGGGTTGGGGCAGAATCTCTTCCCGCTGCTCGGGGATCCCGTTACTCACTCGCACCTTGTGTGGTGGTCACTTTGAGAGTCTTTGCAGCGAGGTTCGTTCCGAGATGGTGCGGGGAGTGTGAATAGGGGATCAATACCAGAACAAAGAAAATTACAGCACAGGAACAGGCCCTTCGGCCCTCCAAGCCTGCACTGACCATGCTGCCCGACTAAACTAAAACCCCCTACCCTTCCGGGGACCATATCCCTCTATTCCCATCCTATTCATGTATTTGTCAAGACGCCCCTTAAAAGTCACGACCGTATCCGCTTCCACTACCTCCCCCGGCAACGAGTTCCAGGCACCCACTACTCTCTGTGAAGGATAATGCTAGAACAGAAAGGTTATAACTGTTGGGAAAAACAGGATAGGCTGGGGACTTCCCTCTGGAATCGGGAATATTGTGTGGGGGGTGGGTTTGATGAGGTGAACACGGGGAAGGTGTTTCCACCTGTGGGCGAGGCCAGAACTTGAGGTCATCACCGTAAGGTACTCCCAAATAAATTCAATGGGGCATTCAGAAGAAACATCTTTACTCTGAGATTGTGAAACCCGCTTCCAGAGTTGAATAGCAGCGGTACCAGGATGGAACAGCTGGATATACACAAGGGAAAAAGGAGCAGTAGTTTATGTTGATAGGGGGAGAAGACTTAACGTTAGAGGTTTGTGCGCGGCACAGAGCGGTTGGTCTGAATGGCCTGATTCAGTGTTATTACAAACTGTTCTTGCAATGTGTCTGTCTCTGATCTGACATGGCCCATCCAGCAGTTAAAGCACCTCCTCCCTGGGGGGCTGAGTGAGTCCAGCAAGGGGAGGGAACGAACAGGGATGGTAGCAGGAGGTGGGGTGGGTGGGATTGTGGCGGGGGGGGGGGGGGGGGGAGGTGAACAGAGAAGGAAGCAGGAGGTGGGGCGAGGGGGGCGGGGATTGGGAAGGAGTGAACGGAGAGGGAGGCAGGAGGTGGGGTGGGGGGGATTGGGGGGAGTGAACAGAGAGGCAGGAGGTGGGGTTGGGGGGAATGAACAGAGAGGGAGGTGGGGGGGTTGTGGGAAGGTCTGGTTCATTTATTGCTGGGGCAGAGTAACTAACGCTGCTGCTTTTGCAATGTCCAATGGCAGGTCCTGAGCCTTGCATCGACACGTGTGGGTGACACTGTGCTGACTCAGGGACTGTTGCACTGCAAACAACTGGTCAAACTGAATTTGAGCCGGACTCGCATCACTGATCAAGGTACTCTTTCTCCCCCACACCCACTGCTCCCACAGGCTTCTGCTACTGAACTGAAACTCTCTCCCAAGCACCCAGTCTCAATAACTGGTCACTGAATCTTGCATTGAGACCACAACACTCATGCTCCAGAACAGGAGAAGCAAAGGCACAGCCTGAGCTTGGAGGGAAAATTCAATTCCGTAGAATACAGTGCAGAAGGAGGCCATTTGGCCCATCAAGTCTGCACCAACTCTCTGAAAGAGCATCTTACCCATGCCCACCCTTCCCAGCCTACCCCTGAAACCACACGCATTTATCATGGCCAATCCACCTAACCCGCACATCTTTGGAGTGTGGGAGGAAACCGGAGCACCCGGAGGAAACCCACGCAGACACGGGGAGAATGTGCAAACTCCACACAGACAGTGACCCAAGCTGGGAATTGAACCCGGGTCCCTGGTGCTGTGAGGCAGCAGCGCGAACCGCTGCATCTTACCCTCTACATTCTGATTCCTTGTGATTTTAAGTCTATTCTATGATACCCTTTCCCACAATTTTTGAGAATCCACATTCATTATCCACAGTATATTTCTTTGTTAATTTCCTTAATAATTCCATGCTTTATCAAACAAGACTTGCCTTTTATAAATTCTTGCTTCTCAACACATGTTAGAACAAAAGGCAGATTAAGGAATGGTAAGAGATATTTAAACTGATGTAGGGATTTGAGCAGAGTTAATGGGACCTGACATTTTCCAGTGATTTTTAAAGTTTATTTATTAGTCACAAGTAGGCTTACATTAACACTGCAATGAAGTTACTGGATTGACTACTCAAGAACAGGATTAAATGGAAGAGATTGAGAATGGGAAGCTGGAAGAATTCTCTTCCTAAAGGATTATGAGCAGGGGAAACTCACTCCCAGATGGGAGCAGGAATTGCTGAAGAGCAGGTTAGGTTGGGGATTGCCGATGGAGAGAGGCAGACACACGGGTTAACACCCTGTGGGGCTTCAGAAGTGGTGCTGTTTAGTAGCCTGCTTTTGTCTGGCCGTTTCTATGGTAATGCAATAAATGCTGACCCCCCCCCAGCCCTATGAGAGGGGCCTGAGGGTGGCCTTATCAATTCTTGAGACCAGGGAGACCAGTGACCGTGTGTGTGCTCTCCATTCCAGGCCTGCGACACCTCAGCCAGACCAAGGTGAGCCAGCTGAACCTCGATGGCACAGGCGTGACGCTGACCGGAATCAGTAACCTGATGTCCAGCAACCCCAGCATAACCAGCATGCGGGTTAGCAACCTGCACACGCTCTCTCCTCAACAGGTCTCTGACGAGGAGATGCCGCCTGAGGATTAAACGGCAGGTTGGAGGCGGGATGGGAACCTCCTCAAACCGAACCCCCCCTTCGCCACCTCCATAGTCACAGGAAAGCAGACATGAGGAAAAAGGGGATTCTGTTTCCAATACTCATACATTGCACATGAAGAGAAATGTGTCCGATATTCCTCCTGATCTTCATTCAGACACGCTGATTGCTGCACGGCCCTTATCGTTGTTTCCTCCTCTCCTGGTCCTCCTCGTCCTCCTCCTCCCTCTCTCTCTCTCTCACACACACACACACACACACACACACACACACCCCCCCCCCCCCTCCCCCCGGACAATTTCAGATCCAGACAATATCTGGGGACAGCCACCACAGGCTGACCACTTTGAAGAGGGAGTCGGTTCCTCATCTAATGCTGTACCTGTCCTGGGAGTGTTTGATGGGGGACAGTGTAGAAGGATTTTTACTCTGTATCTAACCCCGTGCTGTACCTGTCCTGGGAGTGTTTGATGGGGACAGTGTAGAGGGAGCTTTACTCTGTATCTAACCCCTTGCTGTGCCTGTCCTGGGAGTGTTTGATGGGGACAGTGTCGAGGGAGCTTTACTCTGTATCTAACACCGTGCTGTACCTGTCCTGGGAGTGTTTGATGGGGACAGTGTCGAGGCAGCTTTACCCTGTATCTAACCCCGTGCTGTACCTGTCCTGGGAGTGTTTGATGGGGACAGTGTAGAGGGAGCTTTACTCTGTATCTAACCCCGTGCTGTACCTGTCCTGGGAGTGTTTGATGGGGACAGTGTAGAGGGAGCTTTACCCTGTATCTAACCCCGTGCTGTACCTGTCCTGGGAGTGTTTGATGGGGACAGTGGAGAGGGAGCTTTACTCTGTATCTAACCCCGTGCTGTACCTGTCCTGGGAGTGTTTGATGGGGGACAGTGCAGAGGGAGCTTTACTCTGTATCTAGCCCCGTGCTGTACCTGTCCTGGGAGTGTTTGATGGGGACAGTGTAGAGGGAGCTTTACCCTGTATCTAACCCCGTGCTGTACCTGTCCTGGGAGTGTTTGATGGGGACAGTGGAGAGGGAGCTTTACCCTGTATCTAACCCCTTGCTGTACCTGTCCTGGGAGTGTTTGATGGGGACAGTGTCGAGGGAGCTTTACCCTGTATCTAACCCCGTGCTGCACCTGTCCTGGGAGTGTTTGATGGGGACAGTGTAGAGGGAGCTTTACCCTGTATCTAACCCCGTGCTGTACCTGTCCTGGGAGTGTTTGATGGGGGACAGTGTAGAGGGAGCTTTACCCTGTATCTAACCCCGTGCTGTACCTGTCCTGGGAGTGTTTGATGGGGGACAGTGTAGAGGGAGCTTTACTCTGTATCTAACCCCGTGCTGTACCTGTCCTGGGAATAATTGGACATTGTTCTTAGCTGTGTCTGATAAGTTTCTAAGCTTCAGCAGCCCTGGCCTCAGCTGCCTTCCACCTCTGAATGTTGATGATCTTCCTGGTTTTTGAGCTTGAGTGCAGTCTGGGTCACAGTGTTGATTCCCTTTCTTGGTGAAATTCCTGTGACTGAGTCTGTTCTCTCCCCCCCCCCCCCCCCCCCCCGCCTCCACCCCCTCTGGGTAAAATTGGGCAGTGGTTGGAGGGAGGGAGGATTGATATTTGTCCGACAATATCACTGATGCTCTGAACTGTGATCCCATGAATTTGGACAATGAGTGTTTGTGAAAGAGAAAAGTTTGATTACTAAAAACTGTGTGAACCTGCTGAGTGTGATTATTTATTGTGTTTAGACTTGGGACAGGGAGTCACCTTCCCCGGGCAGATTGCAGCACCGCTCCTTCTGTACAAGGAGGACAGAAGTAAACCTTTCGAGTGGGGCAGGGGCTCAGTATTTTGCTGATCTCGTTCTCCCTACCCCATGCACTCAGTCTCACTCCCTGTCTCTCTTCCCCTTGATCTCATGCTCTACCCCTTTCTCTACCTACCCTCCCGCCCACCCCTCCTTGCCCCCGACCATCTTTCCTTGACCCCACCCGCCCCTCTTTGCGCCCGCCCTCGCTCTCAGCTTGTCTGCTGTGATTCTGCTGTTACTGACTGGCTGCAATCTAAATTGTGATCCTCACTATTATGTGGTTTGCAGTTGGACATGAATGCAATAAATATGCAATTAATATTTCCTCTTTGCTGAAACCCTTTGCATCTCTCTGTCTTCCTGTTGTGGTTAGTTCGCTTCTCAGTTTACCCTTCAGCTCCTCATCCCTTTCCCACTGGATTCTCACTTTCTGACTCATTCTTACCAAGAGCATTAAATCTCCTGTAGCTTTTAAAAACACAGCTCAGAACTGTAACCACCCGAGGAAGGAGATTCAGGCATCCAAGTGTACAATACGAGGGGTAGGAGCAGGAACCACATGGTAGGTTGTTGCATAAAGTTAAATCTCACGGGATCCAGGGTGAGGTATCTAAATGGATACAAAATTGGCTTCTTGACAGAAGCCAGAGGGTGGTTGTAGAGAATTGTTTTTCAAACTGGAGGCCTGTGACCAGCGGTGTGCCTCAGGGATCAGTGCTGGGCCCACTGTTATTTGTCATTTATATTAATGATTTGGATGGGAATATAGGGGGCATGGTTAGTAAGTTTGCAGATGACACCAAGATTGGTGGCATGGTGGACAGTGAAGAAAGTTATCTCCAATTGCAACGGGATCTTGATCAATTGGGCCAGTGGGCTGACGAATGGCAGATGGAGTTTAATTTAGACAAATGCAAGGTGATGCATTTTGGTAGATTGAACCAGAGCAGGACTTACTCAGTTCATGGTAGGGTGTTGGGGAGAGTTACAGAACAAAGAGATCTAGGAGTACATGTTCATAGCTCCTTGAAAGTGGAGTCACAGGTGGACAGAGTGGTGAAGAAGGCATTCGGCATGCTTGGTTTCATCGGTCAGAACATTGAATACAGGAGCTGGGACATCTTGTTGAAGTTGTACAAGACATTGGTAAGGTTACACTTGGAATACTGTGCAATTCTGGTCACCCTATTATAGAAATGATATTATTAAACTAGAAAGAGTGCAGAAAAGATTTACTAGGATGCTACCGGGACTTGATGGATTGTTATAAGGAGAGGCTGAATAGACTGGGACTTTTTTCTCTGGAGCGTAGGAGGCTGAGGGGTGACCTTATAGAGGTCTGTAAAATAATGAGGGGCATAGACAAGGTAGATAGTCAATATCTTTTCCCAAAGGTAGGAGAGTCTAAAACTAGAGGGCATAGGTTTAAGGGGAGAGATACAAAAGTGTCCAGAGGGGCAATTTTTTCACACGGGGTGGTGAGTGTCTGGAACAAGCTGCCAGAGGCAGTAGGAGAGGCGGGTACAATTTTGTCTTTTAAAAATTGTTTAGATAGTTACATGGGTACGATGGGTATAGAGAGATATGGGCCAAATGCGGGCAATTGAGATTAGCTTAGGGGTTTTTTTTTAAAAAAGGGCGGCATGGACAAGTTGGGCCGAAGGGCCTGTTTCCATGTTGTAAACCTCTATGCCTCTAAGTATGGACATATAGAAAAGCTAATACTATGTTGAGTGGGCTGGAATACAATGGAACCCTTTACCATCTCAATAACATTCAGCCTCACAGACGCTGACTGTCTGTGTTCTTTACATGGAACGGTCGAATCTAAGAATCCCTACTGTATAAAATGTTAAGAAAATCATTGAATGTTATCAAAATCTTACGAAGGAAGTTTCCATAGCAACTTGCTGGCTGAAAAACACAGGCCAGGCCTGTTATCTCTGTCAAGGACATGTCTCGAGCAAAGTCAAGATAGGGTTGGATCTCATGACCCATACACGAACCAATCATCCGTGAAAAAGATTTTAAAAAGAGAGGGAAAAAATCACTTCAGACAGGAAAATTTAAAGTTTATTAGTGTCAAAGTAAGCTTACATTTGCAGTTACTATGAAAATGCCCTTGTCGCCACACTCCGGCACCTGTTCGGGTACATGGAGGGAGAATTTAGCACGGCCAATGCATCTAACCAGCACATCTTTCAAACTGTGGGCGGAAACCGGAGCACCCGGAGGAAACCCACGCAGACACGGGGGAGAACGTGCAAACTCCACACAAACAGTGACCCAAGCCAGGAATCGAACTCGGGTCCCTGGCGCTGTGAGGCAGCAGAGTTAACCACTGTGCTGTGCCGTGCTGTCCCACTGTACCGCTGTGCCTTCAGAGAAAGTGTCTGTGAAGTGCTGCATGCTGGTCAGTGTTCAGGCAGACGAATTTTGGGAGAGATCTCCCGGGCCCCAGGGTTTGCTGGAAGAGGCAGAGGAAGGTTGTGAGCAGACAGGAAACCCCCAGCTTCAGGAATTGACCTTTTCTGTCCATTTGCCTTCCTGGACCTGTGAACAGTTCTTGCTAGTCACGGGCTGTGTGCCTTTCTTGCCTGTTTAGTTTATGTTTCGCATTTAAACAGTTGCTGCTTAATAAATGACTCTAAAATCACTTGTGAGCTGAGCCCCTTTTTGGGTAATGTGTGACTCCCAAACATTAAACTAAGCTGAGAATTTGGGCATTCCATTAGATCATGGCTGATCCATACCATAATCTACCCACTTTGTTTCTGTAACCGTTAATCACCTAATCCAACTAAAATTTACTGATAAAATTACAATTGACATCCCGCCTCAGCAGGTTTTTGGAGGAGGGAGTTCCAGATTTGCGCTCCCCTCTTTAGGGAGAAGTAATTCCTTCACCCCTGAACAGCCGGCATCTGGTAGGTCAGATCCCTGGAGGGCTCGCTTCCCTTTGGCAGCTGACAATCTCGCAGCACCTGGAACCTTTCTCCTAGAAAAATGGAGGTGAGTGCGGAGAATTTCTCGGGGCCCGGAGAGAGAGGCAATGATGTCTGGGTTTGGCAGTGTTTTATCAATGAGGCTGCAAGTGGGGGACATCTGGGCAGCAATGAGATGACGGCTTGCATTTATATAGTGCGGTCAACACAATAAAAGGAGCGCCTTGCTGAAGCATTATTGGGTAAAACCTGACAACCAAACTACAGTGGAGCACAGTATGCAGTTCTGGTCACCTCATTATAGGAAGGATGACGAGACTAGAGAATCTGGTGAACTGGTGCAGCAGCAATAATCTCCCCCTCAATGTCAACAAAACGAAGATTGTCATCGACTTCAGGAAGCGTAATGGAGAACATGCCCCTGTCTACATCAATGGGGATGAAGTAGAAATGGTCGAGAGCTTCATGTTTTTAGGTGTCCAGATCACCAACAACCTGTACTGGTCCCTCCATGCTGACACTATAGTTAAGAAAGTCCACCAATGCCTCTGCTTTCTCAGAAAACTAAGGAAATTTGGCATGTTCGCTACGACTCTCACCAACTTTTACAGATGCACCATAGAAAGCATTCTTTCTGGTATCACAGCTTGGTATGGCTCCTGCTCTGCCCAAGTCCGCAAGAAACTACAAAAGGTCATGAACGTAGCCCTGTCCATCACGCAAACCAGCCTCCCATCCATTGACTCTGTCGACACTTGCCGCTGCCTGGGCAAAGCAGCCAACATAAGGACCCCACGCACCCCGGACATTCTCTCTTCTACATTCTTCCAACGGGAAAAAGATACAAAAGTCTGAGGTCACGTACCTGCTGCTGTCAAGACTTTTGAATGGACCTACCTCGCACTAAGTTGATCTTTCTCTGCACCCTAGCTATGACTGTAACACTACATTCTGCACTCTCTCTATGAACGGTATGCTTTGTCTATATAGCGCGAGAAACAATATTTTTCACTGTACACTAATACATGTGACAATAATAAATCAAATCAAAAAAACATTCTCTCAGAGGGTGGTGGGAATCTGGAATGCACTGCCTGGGAAGATAGTGGACACTGGAAACCTTACAACCGTTAAAGCTTATTTGGATAAACACTTGAAACATCATAACATTTCAGGGATATGGGACAAGTGCAGGAAAATGGGATTAGCGTGACAATGGTAGTTATCGTCAATGCAGACTTGATGGGCCGAAGGGACTTTTCCATGCTGTATGACTATGACATTAAGATATTAGTGCAGGTGTCAAAGGTTTAGAGGTGAGGGTATCTTAAGGTGGGGTGGGGGGGTGGAGAAGATAATGGATAGAATTCCACAACTTCGGACTTTGATAACCAAAGGTGCAGCCACTAATGGTGGAGTGACTATGGGGATGTTCAGAGGCCAAGAATTTGAGCAGTGCGGAGATTTTAAAAGTTTATTTAGTCACAAGTAAGGCTTACATTGACACTGCAATGAAGTTACTGTGAAATTCCCGTGGGAAAGTTGTGTGGTGGGGGGGGGGGGGGGGGGGTGGGTGGGTGTGTGGGGTGGAAGAGATTAGAGGTGGAAGACTTTAGAGGTAGAGAGTTGATTACAGAGGCACAGTGGTTAGCACTGCTGCCTCGCAGCGCCAGGGACCCGGGTTCGATTCCGGGCTTGGGTCACTGTCTGGGCAAAGCCAGCACGTTCTCCCCGTGTCTGCGTGGGTTTCCTCCCACAATCTGAAAGACGTGCTGTTTAGGTGGATTGGCCGTGCTAAATCCTCCCTCAGTGTACCCGAACAGGTGCCGGAGTGTGGCGACTAGGGGATTTTCACAGTACTTCATTGCAGTGTTAATGTGAGCCTACTTGTGACACAAATAAATAAACTAAACAGAGATAGGGAGGAGATTACAGAGATAGAGTAATTGAATCCTACAATGCAGAAGGAGGCCATTTGGCCCAACCAGGGCCTGTCCCCATAACCCCATGCATTTACCCTAGCTAGCCCCCCAACACGAAGGGGCAATTTAGCATGGTCAGTCCACCTAACCCGCGCATCTTTGGAATGTGGAGAAGATAGCGAGGAGATTACAAAGATAGAGAGGAGTGAAGCAGTGGAAGAATTTGGAAACCAGGATGAGAATTTGAAACAAGGATGCGCTGCTGTTGCAGGCCAGCAAGCAGAGGCGAGGTGACTGAGTGCGAGACAAACAGCATCACTTCAAATGAAATCTGGTTAAACCAGGGATCAAAGCTGGTTAGCCAGGACTGTGTTGGAATCGACGAGTTTGAAATAAGATTAATCATCAGAACAGACCATCAGCAAAATTTAAAAAAGCACTAAGGAATTGAAAGAATTTATTTTTAACTGTAAGTTTACAAGATGAGTACATCAGCAGAATTGGATATGTGCTAGAGCTTGGTATTACTGGCATAATATATATCTATTTTTCTGCGTATATTTCCCAAAGACTGAGGGCAGGATGGGAATTCACAGGAAGATTTGGCATGCAGGGGGGAGTTGACAGAATGAGGGAGTCAGGGTACCAGCTAGAGGTACGGACAATACACCGAGGAGACCTTCGCTCAGCATCACACACTGGGAAAGGACAAGCAGAAACCTCCCCCAGAGCCATCTCAAACATCATTCCAGAAAAACACTCTTCTAAAAGGCCATTGGCTTTGGGGAAAATTTCCTCAGCGACACATGGCCTTGAGCTCCGGGACCGCAGGGAATTGGGGAAGGGGTGACAGGGGCAACAGGTTTGATCCACGCAGTAAGCATGATGTGGAGGTGCCAGCGTTGGACTGGGGTAGGCACAGTAAGAAGTCTCACAACACCAGGTTAAAGTCCTTCATCTCACCTGAGCAAGGAGCAGTTGAACTTTAACCTGGTGTTATGAGACTTCTTACCATGCCCACTCAGTAAGGTCCTCGAATTTCTGATTGTAGAAGAAAGGGAGGTGACAGGGTGAGAGAGAGAGAAAGATTCTTACAATACGGGGAGAATGATCAGGCAATGGGAGATAAAAGCAAATTACTGTGGATGCTGGAATCTGAAACCAAAAGAGAAAATGCTGGAAAATCTCAACAGGTCTGGAAGCATCTGTAAGAGAAAAGAGCTGATGGAGCACACCAGGATGATAGGGAGTGGGATAGCTTGATCTTGGTTTCAGATAAAGCTCGGCATAACATCGTGGGCCGAAGGGCCTGTTCTGAGCTGTACTGTTCTATGTTCTATGTTTCGAATCCAGGTGACCCTTTGTCAAAACTGGCTATTGGAGGTGTTCAGTAGATCAGGGAAGCAGCAGCAAACAGTGCAGACCCGGTATTGAAAAACTCAGTCTGGTCTGGCAGCAACTGTGGAAAGAGAAACACTGAATACTTTGAGTGTGTGACGTCTTCAGAACCTGGTCTGTTTAGTACATACACCCTCCCTGTGTGACACCCAGGCCTTGGAGAGTGGCCGGGGCAGAGAGAGAGAGAGAGGCCGAGGCAGAGAGAGAGAGGGAGGCCGAGGCAGAGAGAGAGAGAGGCCAAGGCAGAGAGAGAGTCAGAGGATTACAGCATGGAAACAGGCCCTTCGGCCCAACTTGTCCATGCCTCCCTTTTTTTTTAAGCCCCTAAACTAATCCCAATTGCCCACACTTGGTCCATATCCCGCTATACCCATCGTACCCATGTAACTATCTAAATGCTTTTTAAAAGATAAAATTGTACCTGCCTCTACTACTACCTCTGGCAGCTTGTTCCAGACACTCACCACCCTCCGTGTGAAAAAATTGCCCCTCTGGACACTTTTGTTTCTCTCCCCTCTCACCTTCAACCTATGTCCTCTAGTTTTAGACTCCCCTACCTTTGGGAAAATATATTGACTATCTATCTTGTCTATGCCCCTCATTATTTTATAGACCTCTATAAGATCATCCCTCAGCCTCCTACGCTCCAGAGAAAAAAGTCCCAGTCTACCCAGCCTCTCCTTGTAACTCAATCCATCAAGCCCCGGTAGCATCCTAGTGAATCTTTTCTACACTCTTTCTAGTTTAATAATATCCTTTCTATAATAGGGTGACCAGAATTGCACACAGTATTCCAAGTGTGGCCTTACCAATGTCTTGTACATCTTCAACAAGACATCCCAATTCCTGCATTCAATGTTCTGATCGATGAAACCAAGCATGCCGAATACCTTCTTCACCATTCTGTCCACCTGTGACTCCACTTTCAAGGAGGTATGAACATGTACCCCTAGATCTCTTTGTTCTGTAACTCTCCCCAGTGCTCTACCATTAACTGAGTAAGTCCAGCCCTGGTTCAATCTACCAAAATGCATCACCTCGCATTTATCTAAATTAAACTCCATCTGCCATTCGTAGCCCACTGGCCCAATTGATCAAGATCCCGTTGCAATTGGAGATAACTTTCTTCACTGTCCACTATGCCACCAATCTTGGTGCCATCTGCAAACTTATAAATAACAGTGGACCCAGCACTGATCCATGAGGCACACCGCTGGTCACAGGCCTCCAGTTTGAAAAACAATTCTCTACAACCACCCTCTGGCTTCTGTCAAGAAGCCAATTTTGTATCCATTTAGATACCTCACCCTGGATCCCGTGAGATTTAACTTCATGCAACAACCTACCATGTGGTACCTTGTCAAAGGCCTTGCTAAAGTCCATGTAGACAACATCAACTGCACTGCCCTCATCTACCTTGGTTACCCCTTCAAAAAACTCAATCAAATTTGTGAGACATGATTTTCCACTCACAAAGCCATGCTGACTGCCCCTAATCAGTCCTTGCATCTCTAAATGCCTGTAGATCCCGTCTCTCAAAATACCTTCCAACAATTTACCCACCACAGATGTGAGGCTCACTGGCCTGTAGTTCCCAGGCTTTTCCCTGCAGCCCTTTTTTAAACAAAAGCACAACATTTGCCCCTCTCCAATCTTCAGGCACCTCACCCGTGACAATCGATGATTCAAATATCTCGGCAAGGGACCCGCAATTTCCTCCCTAGCCTCCCACAATGTCCTGGGATACACTTCATCAGGTCCCGGGATTTATCTACCTTGATGTGCTTTAAGACTTCCAGCACCTCCTTCTCTGTAATATGTACACTCCTCACGACATCACTATTTATTTCCCCAAGTTCCAGAAGCAGACAGAGAGAGAGGCCAAGGTAGAGAGAGAGAGAGAGAGGCCAAGGCAGAGAGAGAGAGCGGTAGGGGCAGAGTGAGGCCAAGGCAGAGAGAGAGAGGCCGGGGCAGTGAGAGAGAGAGGCTGAGGCAGAGAGAGGCCGGGGCAGTGCGAGAGAGAGGCTGAGGCAGAGAGAGGCCGGGGCAGTGCGAGAGAGAGAGAGAGAAGCTGGGGCAGAGAGAGAGAGAAGCCGAGGCAGAGAGAGGCCGGCGTACGGTGAGAGGCTGAGGCAGTTTAGGGAGAGAATTCTAGAGTGAAGGCCTCAGGAAGCTGATGGTGAGGTTGCTAATGGTGGAGTGATTAAATGGGGGATGCTCAATAGGCCAGGATTGGTGATGTGCAGTGAGTTTGGAGGGTGGTAGGGCTGGAGGTGATTACAGAGATCGGGAGCAATGAGGACAGGAAGGGATTGGACACAATTTCAAATGTGAATTTAAAATACACCCAAATTCTCAGGTTGTGCCAGGGACTGGATATTCACGATGTGGAGATGTCGGCATTGGACTGGGGAAAACACAGTAAGAAGTCTCACAACACCAGGTGGGTGGGAGTTCTGATCACAAACAGGGCACAAAGACACAAACTCAATTTAATAAATTGATCAGTGATCAGAACTCCCACCCACCTGACGAAGGGACAGCCTGTTCCGAAAGCTAGTGGCTTTTGCTACCAAATAAACCTGTTGGACTTTAACCTGGTGTGACACACCTTACTGGATATTCACACCAGCCTGGCCTTTCTGCAACATTCCTTTGTCCATATTGCCTTTCACTCTGGCAGTAAGTGACGGCAATGGAATCCTCCGTGCTACACTTGAACAGTTTACATAACCTGACCATACTTTCTACATTTAATTTGTTTCTAACAAGTGCATGCAATAATCAGTCTGGACAAGGCGCAATCTGGACCATCACTGCTCCCCTCTGTCCAGGCTGTGCTCTGATCTTGGTTTCATTATTAAATGATCAAAGGAAGACAGAAGATTAAAATAATCCCAAACTTAGTCATTCACAGTCGCAGGGGCACAGGCTCCCCCTCAGCGACTGTTGGTCTGGTCTCTGGCCAAAGGCAGGACTGAGGTGTGGAGTGTCAAAGAATCACGTAGGTTTGTCTCCCCTTCACAACAGAATCACATCTGATGTGGTTTGGTTGACCATCTTATTAGAGATTCAACAGAACTGGAATCATCACCATCTCGGGAGTGAGTGATAGCCCCGGGAGCGAGTGATAGCCCCGGGAGCGAGTGATAACCCCGGGAGTGAGTGATAGCCCCGGGAGTGAGTGATAGCCCCGGGAGTGAGTGATAACCCTGGGAGTGAGTGATAGTCCCGGGAGTGAGTGATAGCCCCGAGAGTGAGTGATAACCCCGGGAGCGAGTGATAGCCCCGAGAGTGAGTGATAGCCCCGGGAGCGAGTGATAGCCCCGGGAGCGAGTGATAGCCCCGGGAGTGAGTGATAGCCCCGAGAGTGAGTGATAGCCCCGGGAGTGAGTAATAGTCCCGGGAGTGAGTGATAGCCCCGGGAGTGAGTGATAACCCCGGGAGTGAGTGATAGTCCCGGGAGTGAGTGATAGCCCCGGGAGTGAGTGATAGCCCCGGGAGTGAGTGATAACCCCGGGAGCGAGTGATAGCCCCGAGAGTGAGTGATAACCCCGGGAGTGAGTGATAGTCCCGGGAGTGAGTGATAGTCCCGGGAGTGAGTGATAACCCCGGGAGCGAGTGATAACCCCGGGAGCGAGTGATAACCCCGGGAGTGAGTGATAACCCCGGGAGTGAGTAATAGTCCCGGGAGTGAGTGATAACCCCGGGAGTGAGTGATAGCCCCGGGAGCGAGTGATAGTCCCGGGAGTGAGTGATAGCCCCGAGAGTGAGTGATAACCCCGGGAGCGAGTGATAGCCCCGAGAGTGAGTGATAGCCCCGGGAGCAAGTGATAGCCCCGGAGTGAGTGATAGCCCCGAGAGTGAGTGATAGCCCCGGGAGTGAGTGATAACCCCGGGAGTGAGTGATAGCCCCGGGAGTGAGTGATAGCCCCGGGAGTGAGTGATAGCCCCGGGAGTGGGTGATAGCCCCGGGAGTGAGTGATAGCCCCGGGAGTGAGTGATAGTCCCGGGAGTGAGTGATAGCCCCGGGAGTGAATGATAGCCCCGGGAGTGAGTGACAGACGGAGGGAATCAGGATAAGAAAGAGATGAAATGATTTGCGTGTCAAGAATTCACCAAACACCCTGTTGTTGCAGCACTTATGTGAGAGCACAGAATCCCTACAGTCCCACTTGGCCCATTGATTCATCACCAACTCTTACCCAGACTTACTCCATAACCCTAAGATAAAGGCAAAATACTGCGGATGTTGGAATCTGAAACAAAAACAGAAAATCTCAGCTCTGACGAAGGGTCACACAGACTCGAAACGTTGGCTCATTCTCTCTCCACAGATGCTGTCAGACCTGCTGAGATTTTCCAGCATTTTCTGCTTCTGTTACCCCCTAACCCCATATATTTACCCCACTAATCCCCCTAACCTATATATCTTGGGACACTTCAGGGACAATTTAGCATGGCCAATCCACCTAACCTGCACATCTTTGGACTGTGGGAGGAAACCGGAGCACCCGGAAGAAACCCACGCAGACACGGGGAGAATGTGCAAACTCCACAGACAGTGACCCGAGGCTGGAATTCAACCCGGGTCCCTGGCACTGTGATGCAGCGGTGCTAACCACTGTGCCACCGTGCCACCCTCATACATGGAAAGTGCTGAGACCCGGTGCTCGGGAGGTTGCTGGGTGAGCCTGGTTGGAATTGTTCCTTCCCTATCAATAGGCAGCATCTGGAGAAACCCCATTGTGGTTTCATTCTCAGCTGCCAGATCATGGGACCGCGCCTTGGCCAATGGAAAACAGAGAGAAGGACTGAGACAGAGGGAGCCCAAGAGAGGCTGGAATCTTACTCTCTGAATTTGGTATTAAGTGTTGGTAACAAAATAAAGCACTTATCAAAGCTTTATCAAATTATTTAAAAAAATGTTCAGATGCCTGGTTGCGTTGGTATCGTGTTTTGTATTGTGCCTGCTACTCTTCCCATAAATGTTCTGTACATTAATTACAGGAATATTGAAGATGGGACAGGCAGGCTTTGCAGAGGGCTGTTTGACAGTCAGTGTCTCTGATGGAGTTGAATTTCAGATGGACTTTGGTGAATGGTTCACGGATCCATTAGGGTTGCCTGCTTTGTCCCACGTTCTTGCTTCTTGATGGTCTTGCTTTCAGACAGTCTCAGTTTCTGCTGCGTGTTTTTATTTCTGAATGGAACTTTATTGTGTTTATACTCCCTCCCTCTCGTGGTCCTGCTGTGGCGTTGGGACTCCTTGCCTCCCCCTGGAACTCCCGTTGGGGTCAGCAGGCAAACTCTTCAAAGTTGCCCAGGGTGGGGTGGCGAGGCAGCATGTTGGGGGTGAAGGCCATACTCTCTGAGTGACTCCTCAGTGTGTCGCAGGTACTCTGCAAAAGAGTGAGGGTGGACATTAGTGGGCACGCGAGAAGGACAACCCTACTTTATATTGGCTGGTGTCAACGCATCCCACCAGAACTACAAATTCCTGTGGATATATATGTAATAGACACAGATAACACGTGTGTGAGTACATTCTGCTGTGCATATGTTTGTACCTGGGTCTAGAAATAGTGTATTTTCATGTGTGTGTGTGTGTATGTAAACCTATGTATTTGTATTTGGATTTGCACATGTACATGTGTATTTGTGTGCGTCTGTGTATTTCTATCTGCATTTCTGTGTGTAGGCATGTATATTTTGTACATCCTTGTGTATTTATACAAGTTAAGTTCTTTAAATTTATTTATTAGTGCCACAAATAGGCTTACATTAACACTGCAATGAAGTTACTGTGAAAATCCCCTAATCGCCACAATCCGGCACCTGTTCAGATACACTGAGGGAGAATTTAGCATGGCCAATGCACCCTAACCAGCACATATTTTGGACTGTGGTATTTGTATGGATTTGTGCGTGTGGAATGTGGGTGTGGGTGGGGTGCGGGTGTGGATTGTGGGTGTGGGTGTGGATTGTGGGTGTGGGTGGGGTGTGGGTGTGGATTGTGGGTGTGGGTGTGGATTGTGGGTGGGGTGTGGGTGTGGATTGTGGGTGTGGGTGTGGATTGTGGGTGTGGATTGTGGGTGTGGATTGTGGGTGTGGGTGTGGGTGTGGATTGTGGGTGTGGGTGGGGTGTGGGTGTGGATTGTGGGTGTGGGTGTGGATTGTGGGTGTGGATGTGGATTGTGGGTGTTGGTGTGGATTGTGGGTGTGGGTGTGGATTGTGGGTGTGGGTGTGGATTGTGGGTGGGGTGTGGGTGTGGGTGTGGATTGTGGGTGTGGATTGTGGGTGTGGGTGTGGATTGTGGGTGTGGGGTGTGGGTGTGGATTGTGGGTGTGGGTGTGGATTGTGGGTGTGGATTGTGGGTGTGGGTGGGGTGTGGGTGTGGATTGTGGGTGTGGGTGTGGATTGTGGGTGTGGGGTGTGGGTGTGGGTGTGGATTGTGGGTGTGGGTGTGGATTGTGGGTGTGGATTGTGGGTGTGGGTGGGGTGTGGGTGTGGATTGTGGGTGTGGGTGTGGATTGTGGGTGTGGGGTGTGGGTGTGGGTGTGGATTGTGGGTGTGGATTGTGGGTGTGGGTGTGGATTGTGGGTGTGGGTGGGGTGTGGGTGTGGGTGTGGATTGTGGGTCTGGGTGGGGTGTGGGTGTGGATTGTGGGTCTGGGTGTGGGTGGGGTGTGGATTGTGGGTGTGGGTGGGGTGTGGATTGTGGGTGTGGGTGTGGATTGTGGGTGTGGATTGTGGATTGTGGGTGTGGGTGGGGTGTGGGTGTGGGTGTGGATTGTGGGTGTGGATTGTGGGTGTGGGTGTGGATTGTGGGTGTGGATTGTGGGTGTGGGTGTGGATTGTGGGTGTGGGTGGGGTGTGGGTGTGGATTGTGGGTGTGGGTGTGGATTGTGGGTGTGGGTGGGGTGTGGGTGTGGATTGTGGGTGTGGGTGTGGGTGTGGATTGTGGGTGTGGATTGTGGGTGTGGATTGTGGGTGTGGGTGGGGTGTGGGTGTGGGTGTGGATTGTGGGTGTGGGTGTGGATTGTGGGTGTGGGTGTGGGTGTGGATTGTGGGTGTGGGTGGGGTGTGGGTGTGGATTGTGGGTGTGGGTGTGGATTGTGGGTGTGGATGTGGATTGTGGGTGTGGATTGTGGGTGTGGGTGTGGATTGTGGGTGTGGGTGTGGATTGTGGGTGTGGATTGTGGGTGTGGGTGGGGTGTGGGTGTGGATTGTGGGTGTGGGTGTGGGTGTGGATTGTGGGTGTGGATTGTGGGTGTGGGTGGGGTGTGGGTGTGGATGTGGATTGTGGGTGTGGATTGTGGGTGTGGGTGGGGTGTGGGTGTGGATTGTGGGTGTGGGTGTGGGTGTGGATTGTGGGTGTGGGTGTGGGTGTGGATTGTGGGTGTGGATTGTGGGTGGGGTGTGGGTGTGGATTGTGGGTGTGGGTGTGGGTGTGGATTGTGGGTGTGGATTGTGGGTGTGGGTGGGGTGTGGGTGTGGATTGTGGGTGTGGATGTGGATTGTGGGTGTGGATTGTGGGTGTGGGTTTGTTTGATGGGGTGTTTAGCGACACAGGAACAGGAGAAAGCCTCTTGAACCTGTTTCACTTTTCCACTGAGATCATTTTGATTGAATTCTCGTTCCCACCTTTTCCCCATTTCCCTTAATACGTTTTGGGAAACAAAAGTCTATCAATCTCAGATTTAAATGAATCATTAAGCCAGTATTATCTGCTCCTTGTGGAGGAGAATTCCAAACCTCTGCCATCCTCGTGTGGAGAAATGATTCTAAATTTAACTCCTGGAAGCTTTGTCTCTGATTCTGCCCCCACCCCGGACACCACAGAAATAGCAACCCATCCATTCCCCTTCATATCTTGAACACTTTGATCAGATCACCCCCTTTAACCCTCTCAGTTTCACAGAATATAAGCTTTTATTTATGCTGCTGGGGTTTTTTTTACCAGATTGTCACTGTGGCTTCTCTTAGGCCTTTTCTTGCGTTTTACAAAACTGGACATCTTGTCTTTAAAAACCTGGAGTGCAAACAGAAAAACACAATCAGAGGGACTCATGGCGAGAGAGAGAGAGATTACTGAGAGAAAGAGTGCCAGAGTGAGAGACAGATAGGGAGAGGGAGTCAGATGGAGAGAGTCAGATAGAGAGAGAGAAAGAGTCAGAGAGAGTCAGAGGGAGAGAGTCAGAGGGAGAGAATCAGATGGAGAGAATCAGATAGAGAGAGTCAGATGGAGAGAGAGAGAGAGACATATAGAGAGAAAGAGTCAGATAGAGAGAGTCAGATAGACAGAGAGAGTCGGAGGGAGAGAGAGTCAGAGGGAGAGAGAGACAGACAGATAGAGAGAAAGAGTCAGATAGAGAGAGAGAGAGTCAGAGGGAGAGAGAGAGTCAGAAGGAGAGAGAGACAGATAGAAAGAGTCAGATAGAGAGAGAGAGAGAGAGTCAGCGGGAGAGAGAGACTGAGGGAGAGAGAGGGAGAGAGAGTCAGAGGGAGAGAGAGACTGAGGGAGAGAGAGGGAGAGAGAGTCAGAGGGAGAGAGTCAGAGGGAGAGAGTCAGAGGGAGAGATGCTGCATTGTGAGAGGTTTCAATCTGATAAACAGGAACACAAGCCTGGTCTTACCTCGTACAAATAATCAAAAATTTCCAAGATGGTTAAAATACTGGCTCCAATAAATAGGCCCATCTGTCCTCCAATATCACCTAGAAAACAAAAAACTCAGCATTGTGAAGACTTCATTAAATACGTCACAGATAGACAAAGGATCTATCAAGGCTCAGAGGAGAGCTGGTAGGGAGGAACAGTAACATCAGGAACTGGGAATAGAGAGAGAGATTGGGAGCGGAGAGTGAGAGAGAGATTGAGGATGGAGAGAGAGAGAGATTGGTATTGGGGAAAGAGAGAGAGAGACAGAGATTGGGGATAGGGAGAGAGAGATCGGGGATGGAGAGAGATTGGGGATGGAGAGAGAGAGAGAGATTGGGAGTGGAGAGAGAGAGAGATTGAGGATAGAGAGAGAGAGAGAGAAAGATTGGGGATGGAGAGAGGGAGAGAGAATAGAGATTGGTACTGGGGAGAGAGAGAGATTGAGGATGGAGAGAAAGATTGGGGATGGAGAGAGAGAGACAGAGATTGGGGATAGGGAGGGAGACAGAGATTGGGGATAGGGAGAGAGAAAGAGATTGGGGATGGAGAGACATAGAGATTGGTATTGGGGAGAGAGAGAGAGAGATTGGGGATGGAGAGAGACAGAGGGGGTGCTCCTCCAGGGCTGATAGACCCTCTCAAGGAACGTGATGGCCTGTTGAATCAGGCGTTTGGGCAAAAATGGGATTCTTGCTGGGTGCAACTCTCCTTGTCCACTTTGCTGGAACCAATCAGGTTCCTGACCATAGGGGGCGGGAACCTGATGAATACCAATTAAATGTCATTTCCATGTCATTAGTGGGTTTGAGGCTGGCTGCTTCAGCCTCCTGTTATGCTCCTGCTCCCCCAATGGAAAGTCCATCCCCATATATCTCTCTCACTCTCCAACCCCAAAATGACTAGACTGGAGCACACTCAGAAACAGAGCGCTTCAGTTAACAGATTGTCACCACCCTCAGAGTATGCATGCAGCAGAATTGCTGTGTATTTGGAAATCTTTCTAAAGTCATTTTCCTGACTCTGGCAAGGAGTGTATCAGTCTTTTTGTATTTTGTATCACGTGGAAAATATGGTGACCTTATCGTCACAACTTTAGCAAGTGTCAAAACTCTAATGGACAATAGGGAGGGAGAGCGTTCCAGGATTTTGACCCAGTGACAGTGAAGGAACAGCCGATATATTTCCAAGTCAGGGTGGTGAGTGGCTTGGAGGGGAACCTCCAGGTGGTGGTGTTCCCAGATATCTGCTGCTCTTGTCCTTCTCGGTGGTGGAGGTCATGGGTTTGGAAGGTGCTGCTAAGGAACTTTGGTGGGTTCTGCAGTGCATCTTGTAGGTGGTACACACGGCTGCCACTGTGTGGGTGAGGGAGAGAATGAGTATGGATGGAGGTGGGCTATCAATCAATCGGGGCTGCTTTGTCCTGGATGGTGTTTATAAAATGAGTAGGAAGTGGCTGGTGACATCCTGACTCTGAATTCATTAACAGCTGAGGTCATCGTTCGGTGGGGCTGAGCTTGGCTTCCTCCCGGGAACCGGTGTGATATCATCAAACTCAGCGTGGATGCCCCTAAAGCCAGAAACTCCATCCCGAGAAAGACCCTCATCATGGAGCTGGTTTCCATGGGAACACTCACCGAGTAGTCCTGCAACCTCATAGGCTTTCTTCTGTTCAATGGTCTCGTAGTTAAGAGCTTCAAAAAAAATGTCCAAAACCAGAATATTGTCCCTGAGGAAAAAGAAGACAGAGTGAGAGAGAGTAAGAGAGAGAGTGAGAGAGAGAGACAGTGAGAGAGAGAGAGAGAGAGTGAGAGAGAGAGAGAGAGAGAGAGAAAGACAGTGAAAGAGTGAGAGAGAGAGACAGTGAGAGAGAGAGTGAGAAAGACAGTGAGAGAGACAGAGAGAGAGAGAGAGAAAGACAGTGAGAGAGAGAGTGAGAGAGAATGAGAGAGAGAGAGAGTGAGAGAGAGAGAGAGAAAGAGAGAGAAAGACAGTGAGAAAGACAGAGAGAGAGAGACAGAGTGAGAGAGAGAGAAAGAGAGAGAGAATGAGAGAGAGAGAGTGAGAGAAAGAGAGAGTGAGAGAAAGAGAGAGAGTGAGAGAAAGAGAGAGAGTGAGAGAGAGGGAGTGAGAGAAAGAGAGTGAGAGAGAGAGAAAGTGAGAGTGAGAGAAAGAGAGTGAGAGAGAGAGAGTGAGACTAGGACAGAGAGAAAGAGAGAGAGAGAGAGAGACTGTAGGAGAGAGAGAAAGAGAGAGAGAGTGAGAGAAAGAGAGGGAGTGAGAGAGAAAGAGAGTGAGAGAAAGTGAGAGAGGGAGTGAGAGAGAGTGAGAGAGAGTGAGACATGCAGGAGAGAGAGAAAGAGAGAGTGAAAGAAAGAGAGAGTGAGACTAGGAGAGAGAGAATGAGAGTGTAAGAGAGAGAATGAGAACGTAGAAGAGAGAAAGAATGAGACTGGGAGAGAGAGAGTGAGAGAAAGAGAGAATGAGACTAGCAGAGAGAGAGAGAATGATATTGTAGGAGAGAGAGAGAGAATGAGAAAGAGAGTGTAGGAGAGAAAGAGAACCCCCTCCCCATCTCCCCTCCGCACATGAGAGAATGACAGAAAGAGTGAGTGAGACAGAGAGCATCCCCCTCCCATCCCACAATCCCGCACACTTCCCCCTCCCACCCCTCCCCTCCCCATCCCCTCCCCCATAATCCCCACACTCTTCCCCCTCCCACCCCTCCCCTCCACATCCCCTCCCCATAATCCCCACACTCTTACCCCTCCCCAACCCCTCCCCATAGTCCCCACACTCTTCCCCCTTCCATCTCCTCCCCTCCACATCCCCTCCCCCATAATCCCCACACTCTTCCCCCTCCCACCCCTCCCCTCCCCATCCCCTCCCCATAATCCCCACACTCTTCCCCCTCCCACCCCTCCCCATCCCCTCCCCATAGTCCCCACACTCTTCCCCCTTCCATCTCCTCCCCTCCACATCCCCTCCTCCATAATCCCCACACTCTTCCCCTTCCCATCTCCTCCCCTCCCCATCCCCTCCCCATAATCCCCACACTCTTCCCCCTCCCACCCCTCCCCATCCCCTCCCCATAGTCCCCACACTCTTCCCCCTTCCATCTCCTCCCCTCCACATCCCCTCCCCCATAATCCCCACACTCTTCCCCTTCCCATCTCCTCCCCTCCCCATCCCCTCCCCCATAGTCCCCACACTCTTCCCCCTCCCATCTCCTCCCCCATCCCCTCCCCCATAGGCCCCACACTCTTCCCCCTCCCATCTCCACAATCCCACACTCTCCGTCTCTCTCTCCCATTTCTCCTCCCTCTCGTCTCCCCCCACCTCCCATACCCTCCCCTTTCCAACCCCTCTCCCCCTGCCTTCCCCTCCCATTCCTTCTCTATTCCTAATCCCCTTCCTGCTGCCTCCCTCCGCTCCTGCCCCGAGTGATTCTCCTGGAATACTCACATGATATATTGCTCTGATCGATTGAATTTTTTGGCCAGGAATTTTGCTGAGGCTTTGCTGGGAATCTTCACCATGGAAATCTCCTTCCCGAATCGTGTCACATTGCAGGGAGTCTCACACATACAGTAACTACTGTCCTGTTCCACCAGAAACTCTGAAATAGAGAGAGAGAGAGAGGATAGGGGGAGAGAGAGAGAGGATAGGGGGAGAGAGAGAGAGGATGGGGGGGAGAGAGAGAGGATAGGGGGGAGAGTGAGGATGGGGGAGAGAGAGAGGATAGGGGGAGAGAGAGAGAGGATAGGGGGAGTGAGAGGATAGAGGGAATGAGAGAGAGGATAGGGGGAGAGAGAGAGAGGATAGGGGGAGAGAGAGAGAGGATAGGGGGAGAGAGAGAGGATAGGGGGAGTGAGAGAGAGGATGGGGGAGAGAGAGAGAGGATAGGGGGAGAGAGAGGATAGGGGAGAGAGAGAGAGAGAGGACAGGGGGAATGAGAGAGAGAGGATAGGGGGAATGAGAGAGAGAGGATAGGGGGAATGAGAGAGAGAGGATAGGGGGAGAGAGAGAGAGGATGGGGGGAGTGAGAGAGAGGATAGAGGGAATGAGAGAGAGGGGGGGAGTGAGAGAGACGATAGTGAGAAAAAGGATAGTGGAGAGAGGGAAAGCGAGAGAGAGAATGAGTAAAAACAGGGAGGGATAGAAACAGAGTGGGAAACAGATGTGAAGAGGGATGGGGAACGAGAAAAGAACATAGAGTGAGAGAAAGAAACAGAGAGAAGAGATGTAGAGAGAGACAGAGCAAGGTGGATAGGAATAGAAAAAGACAAGAAGGGAGGTGGGGATAGAGAGAGTGTGTGATAGAGGGTTAGAGAGATGCACAAAGCGAGAAAGAGAGGGAGGAGAAATAAAGGAGGTGAGGGATTGGGAATGGCGGAATTGGAAATTCGGAGGGAAGGATGATGATTATTCAACTTCCAATAACAAAGAACAATACAGCACAGGAACAGGCCCTTCGGCCCTCCAAGCCTGCGCCGCTCATGTGCCCAACTAGACCATTCGTTCGTATCCCTCTATTCCCAGTCTGTTCATGTGGCTATCTAGATAAGTCTTAAACGATCCCAGCGTGTCCGCCTCAATCACCTTCTTGGCAGTGCATTCCAGGCCCCCACAACCCTCTATGTAAAATACGTCCCCCTGACATCTGTGTTGAACCTTGCCCCCCTCACCTTGAACCCGTGACCCCTTGTGTTCGTCACCTCCGACCTGGGAAAAAGCTTCCCACTGTTTACCCTATCTATGCCCTTCATAATTTTATACACCTCTATTAGGTCGCCCCTCATCCTCCGTCTTTCCAGGGAGAACAACCCCAGTTTACCCAATCTCTCCTCATAGCTAAGACCCTCCATGCCAGGCAACATCCTGGTAAACCTTTTCTGTACTCTCTCCAAAGCCTCCATGTCCTTCTGGTAGTGTGGCGACCAGAACTGGACGCAGTATTCCAAATGTGGCCTAACCAGCGTTCTATACAGCTGCAACATCATATGCCAACTTTTATATTCTGTGCCCCGTCCAATAAAGGCAAGCATGCCATATGCCTCTTGACCATCCTCTCCACCTGTGCTGCCACCTTTAAGGATCTGTGGACTTGTACACCCAGGTCCCTATGTGTGTCTATACTCCTGATGGTTCTGCCATTTATTGTATAGCTCCCCCTTACATTAGATCTACCGAAATGCATCACTTCGCATTTATCTGGATTAAATCCCATCTGCCATTTCTCCGCCCAATGTTCCAGCCTATCTATATCCTGCTGTATTCTCTGACAATGTTCATCACTATCCGCAACTCCAGCAATTTTTGTGTCGTCCGCAAACTTACTGATCACACCAGTTACATCTTCCTCCAAATCATTTATATATATTACAAACAGCAGAGGTCCCAGTACAGAGCCCTGTGGAACACCACTAGTCACAGACCTCCAGCCGGAAAAAGACCCCTCCACTGTTACCCTCTGTCTTCTATGGCTAAGCCAGTTCTCCACCCATCTAGTTAGCTCACCTTTTATCCTGTGAGATTTAACCTTTTGCACCAGCCTGACATGAGGGACCTTGTCAAACGCTTTACTAAAATCCATATAGACGACATCCACGGCCCATCCCTCGTCAATCGTTTTTGTCACCTCCTCAAAAAACTCAACCAAATTTGTGAGGCATGACCTCCCTCGTACAAAACCATGCTGTCTATCGCTAATGAGATTATTCAGTTCTAAATGCGCATATATCCTATCTCTAAGAACCTTCTCCAACAATTTCCCTACCACGGACATCAAGCTCACCGGCCTATAATTACACGGGTTATCCTTGCTACCCTTCTTAAATAACGGGACCACATTTGCCAACCTCCAATCCTCTGGGACCTCACCTGTGTCCAGTGAAGAGACAAAGATTTCTGTTAGAGGCCCAGCAATTTCATCTTTTGCCTCCCTGAGGAGTCTAGGATAGATGCCATCTGGCCCTGGGGATTTGTCTGTCTTAATGTTTCCTAAAAAACCTAACACTTCCTCCCTTGTAATTGAGATTTTTTCTAACGGGTCAACACATCTCTCTGAGTCACTATCAGTCAACATATCCCTCTCCTTTGTGAATACTGATGCAAAGTATTCGTTTAGGATCTCTCCTACTTCCTTTGGTTCTAAGCATAATTCCCCTCCTTTGTCCCTGAGAGATCCGATTCTTTCCCTAACAACCCTCTTGTTCCTAACATATGTATAAAATGACTTAGGATTCTCCTTAATCCTGTCTGCCAAGGACATTTCGTGGCCCCTTTTTGCCCTTCTAACTCCCTGTTTGAGTTCTTTTCTACTTTCTCTGTATTCCTCCAGTGCTCCATCTGTTTTTAACTGCCTGGACCTCATATATGCCTCTTTTTTCTTTTTGATTAGACCCACGATTTCACTGGTTATCCACGGCTCCCGAATCCTACCTTTCCTATCCTTCCTCTTTACAGGCACATGCCTGTCCTGCAGTCCTATCAACTGCTCCTTAAAAGATTCCCACATGCCAGATGTGGATTTACCCTCGAACAGCCTCTCCCAATCAACAGCCACCAAATCCTGCCTAATCTGGCTGTAGTTAGCCTTCCCCCAATTCAGCACCTTACCCATAGGACAACACTCATCTTTTTCCATTACTATCCTAAAGTTTACAGAATTGTGGTCACTATTTGCCACATGTTCCTCCACTGAAACTTTGATGACCTGATCGGGCTCATTCCCCAGTACTAGGTCCAGTATAGCCCCCTCTCTAGTTGAACTGTCAACATATTGTTCCAAAGAACCTTCCTGTACGCATTTTATAAATTCTTCCCCGTCCAGGCTCCCAGTCCTAAGCCAAACAACCTTATGTCTCCATCCACAGTTACCGCTGTGTGAGAGCAGTCAGTTCAGCGACAGTACAGCCAAGTCCTCAACAGGCTGACACACGGGGAGAAATGTGAAACCTTACACAGAACAGTGCTCACTTTATAGAGAGGGTGGGGAGGGGGGGTTTGGGGGAGGGGGATTTGGGGTGGAGGGGGGTTTGGGGAGAGGGGGAGGGGGTTTGGGGTGTTTAGGGGAAGTGCATTTGGGGGAGGGTAGGGGGGAGGAGGTTTGGGGGAGAGGGCATTTGGGGGGAGGGTGCATTTAGGGGGAGGGGGGTTTAGGGGGGAGGGGTTTTGGAGAGAAGGTGGGATTAGGGGCAGGAAGAGTTCGTGCTGAATGGCAGTTATTCAATGTTCTGTCTAAAAGGCTGTAGAGACTCGGAGAGGGAAGAACGATGGTGAGAGTGAATGAGTCACGGAGATGTTTCCCTGGCTGGTTTCCCAGCTGTGAACTGAAGCTATCCCAATGAACCCTGCCCTGAGGATCCTGCCCCTTGTTGGGGATCAGCACTGGCTGCCAAAGGCCGTCCTTTACCAATGAGTCCAAATTATTCAACTGTGGGGGCATCACAGCTGAGCCCAAAGCCTCTCTACATGCTGCTTTCCCTCACTCTGGTCTGACCTTGGTGAGGCGTGCTCTGTAAACTCGCTTGCTCACAGAGACAATGCTCCTAAACACCAGAGTACCACCCAATCCAGCCCACCATCTACAGGGCACAAGTCAGGAGTGTGATGGAATACTCCCCACTTGCCTGGATGGGTGCAGCTCCAACAACACTCAAGAAGATTGATACCATCCAGGACAAAGCAGCTGCTTGATTGGCACCCCATCCAATATCTTCAATATTCGGGTTAGGTGGATTGGCCATATTAAATTGTCCCTTAGTGTCAGGGGGATTAGCAGGGTAAATACATGGGGTTATGGGGATAGGGCCTGGATAGGATTGTTGTCGGTGCAGACTCGATGGGCCAAATGGCCTCCTTCTGCACATGTAGGGATTCTATGATTCATTCCCTCAACCACTGACACAGTAGCAGCAGTGTGTACCATCCACAAGATGCACTGCAGGAACTCATCAAGGTTCCTTAGACAGCACCTTCCAAACCCATGAGCACTTCCATCTAGAAGGACAAGGGCAGCAGATACCTGGGAACACCACCACCCTGGAGGTTCCCCTCCAAGCCACTCATCACCCTGACTTGGAAATATATCACTGTTCCTTCACTGTTGCTGGGTCAAAATCCCTCCCTAACAGCACTGTGGGTGTACCTACACCTGATGGACAGCAGCGATTCAAGAAGGCAGCTCACCACCACCTTCTCAAGAGCAACTAGGGATGGGCAACAAGTGTTGGCCCAGCCAGCGACGCCCAGATCCCGAGAATGAGTTATTTTAAAATGGATGTTGCTGCCTGCGTAGAGCTCTGGAGTTTACTCTGGAGTAAACCTTCCTGTTTTATCCAGTTCTGGATAATAATCTGAGTTGTCTGTCACTCTGTGAATAACAGGTACCAAACTCAACCTCTGCCCCAGCATTGACCCCTGAGTTAGTCTGGTCGGGACTGTCTCAGTCCTACACTGAGCCAGAAACCGAACCTCAGCTAGAATTTAGGATTACCTGTGAAGACTCGCATTCCAACCATTACCTTGCGATTGAGTCTGTGTCTATATATGCCGTGTTTGTGAAACCCACCTCTCCACTCACCTGATGAAGGAGCAGTGCTCCGAAAGCTTGTGATTCCAAATAAACCTGTTGGACTTTAACCTGGTGTTGTGAGACCTCTTACAGAATTTAGGAGATCCAGGATTGCTCTGGGCTCTTGAGGAATGAGAGGGAGGCAGTGGTGTAGTGGTATTGTCACTGGGGCCTTGTAATCCAGAGATCCCAAGATCTGGGACCTGGGTTCAAATCCCACCATGGCAGATGGTGAAATTTTAATTCAATTAGAAGTCCAATGATGACCATGTAACCATTGCCGATTGTCATAAAACCCATCTGGTCAAGAATTGTCCAATTAGGTAAGGAAGAATCTATTCAAATTCTGATTGGCTGTGGAAGGTGGGACACTGAGGATGGAAGTGGTGGGTGACCAGTGGTTGAGGGCATTTTGGGGAGGGGGGGGTGGTTGGGTCTGTCGGGTGAATCAGCAACACTTGCTGTGAGGAGAGCATCACTGGCTGTGGGAACGTACCCAAGGCTGGGTCCGCGCAGTCCTTATACTGTTCCGGTGTGCATACATCAGCATTCCCTGTGAGAGAGAGAGAGAGACGAGGATTTAATCACCCTTTTGGGAATCTCAGCCTAACCAAAGCATCTAAAGAACTTCCGACAAAATACTGCGGATAAGGGCGGCACGGTGACACAGGGCGGCATGGTGGCACAGTGGTTAGCACTGCTGCCTCACAGCGCCAGGGACCCGGGTTCAATTCCCAGCTTGGGTCACTGTCTGTGTGGAGTTTGCACGTTCTCCTCGTGTCTGCGTGGGTTTCCTCTGGGTGCTCCAGTTTCCTCCCACAGTCCAAAGATGTACAGGTTAGATGGATTGGCCATGCTAAATTGTCCCTTAGTGTCCCAAGATTATGTAGGTTAGGGGGATTAGTGGGGTAAATACGTGGGGTTACGGGATTGGGACGGGGCTGGGCCTGGGTAAGATATTCTGTTGGAGAGTCGATGCAGACTCGAAAGGCCACATGGCTCCTTCTGCCTGATAAGGATTCTATGATTCTATACCGGAAATCTGAAACAGAAGAGAAAATGCTTAGCTAGTCAGGTAGCAACTTTAGCGAGTGACCCAGTGGTCACGGTTCAGTGACAGAGGTCACGGGTCAGTGACAGAGTTCAGGGTTCAGTGACAGAGGTCACGGGTCAGTGGCAGAGGTCAGGGTTCAGTGACAGAGGTCAGGGTTCAGTGATAGAGGTTATGGGTCAGTGACAGAGTTCAGGGTTCAGTGACAGAGGTCAGGGTTCAGTGACAGAGGTCACAGGTCAGTGACAAAGTTCAGGGTTCAGTAACAGAGGTCAGGGTTCAGTAACAGAGGTCAGGGTTCAGTGACAGGTCACAATTCAGTGACAGAGTTCATGGTTCAGTGGCAGAAGTCACGGTTCAGTGGCAGAAGTCACGGGTCAGTGACAGAGTTCAGGGTTCAGTGACAGTTCAGGGTTCAGTGACAGAGGTCACGGTTCAGTGACAGAGGTCATGGGTCAGTGACAGAGTTCAGGGTTCAGTGACAGAGTTCAGGGTTCAGTGGCAGAGGTCACAGGTCACTGACAGAGGTCATAGGTCAGTGACAGAGATTACGGTTCAGTGACAGAGTTCAGGGTTCAGTGACAGAGGTCATGATTCAGTGACAGAGGTCACGGTTCAGTGACAGGGTTCACAGGCCAGTGACAGAGTTCATGGTTCAGTGACAGAGTTCAGGGTTCAGTGACGGAGGTCACGGTTCAGTGAACGGAGTTCAGGGTTCAGTGACAGAGGTTATGGGTCAGTGACAGAGGTCACGGTTCGGGTCTGTGACCTCTTGGGAAACATTCCCTGGCCACAGAGAATTCTGACAGAGACACAGAATTTTCACAGCACAGGAGGCCATTCGGTCCATCGAGTCTGCACCAGCTCTGAGTGAGCAACTTATTTCATGCCATTCGCCCACCTTCTCCCACCAATCCTGCAATTTCTTAAAATCTGCTTTCTAACACTTTGGTTGAACCTGCCGTCTCCACATTCTCCTGCAGTGAATTCCAGGCCTTAACCCCTCGCCCTGTGAACGTTTTTTCTTCATATTACCTTTACTTCTTTTACCAATTACTTTAAGTCTGTGCTCTCTCGTTCTCGATCCTTCCACCAATGGGAGCAGTTTCTCCCTACCCACCCCCTCATGGTTTTGAACATTGCAATCAAATCCCCCTCAGCCTTCACGTTGCATTCCATGAGCTGTAACTTTTCTCACAAGTCTGTTGTGTGGCACTGTAGCGAATGTCTTTTGAAAATCCATGTACACCACATCAACAGCGTTACCCTCATCGACCCTCTCTGTTACCTCATTGAAAAACACCAGCATCTTAATTAAACATGATTCCCCTTTCGAAACCTATGCTGGCTTTTCGTAATCAGCCACATTTGTCCATGCGTTTTCCAGGATTATTGTTTCTCGAAGTCTCCCCACCGCTGGAGTTAAAGTGTCTGGCCTGTAGTTACTGCCCTTATCCCCACCCCCTGGTTGGAACAGGACCACAACATTGGCAATTCTCCAGTCCTCCGGCACATTCCCAGAGTCTGAGGAAGACTGGGAGATCATGGCCAGTGCCTCCACTTTACTCAATATCTTTGGATCCATCTCATCTAGTCCGGGTCAAATTTAATCATAGAATAGAATCATAGAATCCCTACAGTGCAGAAGAAGGCCATTCAGCCCATCAAGTCTGCATGGACTCTCAGACAGCATCTTACCCGGGCCACCCCTGCCCTATCCTCATTACCTTGTATATTTACCCCACTAATCCATCAAACCTACACATCTTTGAACTGTGGGAGGAACCCGGAGCACCCGGAGGAAACCCACGCAGACACGGGCCGAACATGTAGGCTCCACACAGACGGTGACCCGAGGCTGGAATTGAACCCGGGTCCCTGGCATTGCAAGGCAGCAGTGCTAACCACTGTACCGCCATGCCACCCACGGTGGCAGATAGCCTGTCCAATACCAGCTCCTTATCAATGTTAAACCCTCCTACTTTCTCTTTCACCATGGCCTGGACAACATCTTCTTCCTTGATAAAGACCTATTATTAAACTTTAAAATTATTTTGGTTGGTTAGATATACAAGACGAGAGGCTGGAACCATAAATAAGACAGTTACTGATACTCCACTCAGGGAGGCCTCTATCTCTGTCGCTGGGACATTACCTGGCATGTGCACCATGCGGCAGTTGCAGTTCTCCACAAGGTAGCGTGTCTCGCAGTCGATCCTGCACGCTGTGATGCTGTAAGTACTGAAGAAGCCAGAGTTTATGTTCGACATTCTGCAGTCACCCCAGGGCGGAGGGAGATACATGATCTGGACGGACAGAGAGAGAGAGAGACAGAGACACAGATTCCCCACTGTAGCACAAACCAATTCTACCCAAACCCCCCTCAGTCCTGGGTACCTCAACCCAGTGGCACAAACTTCTGCCCCGTGTGGTTTTGGTTACGCCTCAGCTACTGAGGATATTTGCAAAGTGACCATCCCTTTTAAACCATCGATATCCCAAATATCAAACCTCTTTCCTCTTCCCAATTGTTTATGCTTCAGTTTTCACAAATTATTTTCCTTTCACCTTTTGTTGCACCTTTACCGCCCGAAGATCTCCCTTTAAAAGCCCTTGACCTCTGTGACCCTTGACCCCTGAGACTCTTGACCCCTGTGACCCTTGACCCCTGAAACTCTTGACCCCTAATGCCCTTGACACCCGAAGCCCTTGACCCCCGAAACCATAAGACCATAAGACATAGGAGCAGAATTAAGCCACTCGGCCCATCGAGTCTGCTCAGCCATTCAATCATGGCTGATATTTTTCTCATCCCCGTTCTCCTGTCTTTTCCCCATAACCCCTGATCCCCTTATTAATCAAGAACCTATCTATCTCTGCCTCAAAGACACTCAGTGACCCGGCCTCCACAGCCTTCTGCGGCAAAGAGTTCCACAGATTCACCACTCTCTGGCTGAAGAAATTTCTCCTCATCTCTGTTTTAAAGGATCCTCCTTTTAGCCTGAGGTTGTGCCCTCTGGTTCTAGTTTTTCCTACTAGTGGAAACATCCTCTCCACGTCCACTCTATCCAGGCCTCGCAGTATTCTGTAAGTTTCAAAAGATCCCCACCTCATCCTTCTAAACTCCAGCGAGTACAGACCCAGAGTCCTCAACTGTTCCTCACATGACAACCCTTGACCCTGAGGCCCTTGACCTTTGACAATCTTAACTCTGAAGACATTGACCCCTCACCTCCAAAGTTGTGACCCCTGAAAGTCCTGGTTTTGACAATGTCTTTGCTTGTGCCTTTTGATGCCTCAGTCACTCAGTAAAATTACATCGGGTTACACAGAATTTACAGCACAGAAACAGGCCATTCGGCCCAACCTTGCTACCCTGGTTTCTGGATAATTTTCCCTCTGGGGGAAACAGGAAAATGGAACGGTACATTACCCGCTGCTCCTGAGTGGAAACAAACGTCTGGAAACCTGGAGCCACCCCAAAGCCCAACTCGTGAATATAGGGAGGTTCATCCTGAGTGTGGATCTGAATCTTCAGTCCCGCCTCAAAGGAGGTTTCCTCTGCAGGTTGGAATGTCATAGAGAGAGGGAGAGAGAGAGAGAGAGAGGGAAAGAGAGAGAGAGAGGGAGAGAGAGAGAGAGGGAGAGAGGGCGAGAGAGGGAGAGAGAGAGAGAGGGAGAGAGAGAGAGGGAGCGAGAGGCAGAGAGAGAGAGGGGGAGAGAGAGAAAATAAATCGATGAGTAAATATAACATCACTGAAACCCTCTCATATCTTTGTTACCTCCAGACCTGGCTATTTCAGCTCTTGCCTAACCACTCCCCAGTTTCCACCCTCCCCAAACTTCAATCATCAGAATTCAGCTTCCTGCAGAGATCCCCATTCCATAGAAACATAGAAGATAGGAGCAGGAGGAGGCCATTCGGCCCTTCGAGCCTGCTCCACCATTCATTAAGATCATGGCTGATCATCCAACTCAATAGCCTAATCCTGCTTTCTCCCCATAACCTTTGACCCCATTCGCCCCAAGTGCTATATCCAGCCGCCTCTTGAATACATTCAATGTTTTGGCATCAACTACTTCCTGTGGTAATGAATTCCACAGGCTCACCACTCTCTGGGTGAAGAAATGTCTCCTCACCTCCGTCCTAAATGGTCTACCC
This sequence comes from Mustelus asterias, assembly GCF_964213995.1. Taxonomy (NCBI): domain Eukaryota; kingdom Metazoa; phylum Chordata; class Chondrichthyes; order Carcharhiniformes; family Triakidae; genus Mustelus; species Mustelus asterias. The sequence goes on from NW_027590247.1 coordinate 482,077, forward strand.
TGAATCCTCAGACTGTGACCCCTGGTTCTGGACTCCCCCACCATCGGGAACACCCTCCCTGCATCTACCCTGTCTAGTCCTGTTAAAAATTTATACCATATCACCCCCACACCCACGCCCCCACCCCCCCGCCCCCCCACCCCACACTCCTGTGAAAGTCCACCCACACTGGTTCCCATTCCCCTGTCCCCACTGTGCTCACTGATCTCTGCTTGGAAACGGACAAACAAAATGACCGTGAGTTCCTGTTCTGTTCCTTGGGATCCCTGAGATTTCCAGGCAACCCTCCCCCTTCCTCCTCTGCCCCACACACTCCCTCACTTCCCCAGTTCCCCCTCCCCTTTCCCAACACTGGAGGGGGTGCAGAGGAGATTCACTAGGTTGATTCCGGAGTTGAGAGGGTTGGCTTATGAGGAGAGACTGAGTTGACGGGGGCTATATTCATTGGAATTCAGAAGAATGAGGGGAGATCTTATAGAAACATATAAGATTATGAAGGGAACAGATAAGATAGAAGCAGGGAAGTTGTTTCCACTGGCGGATGAAACTAGAACTAGGGGGCATGGCCTCAAAATAAGGGGGAGCCGATTTAGGACTGAGTTGAGGAGGAACTTTTTCACACAAAGGGTTGTGAATCTATGGAATTCCCCACCCAGTGAAGCAGTTGAGGCTACCTCATTGAATGTTTTTAAGGCAAGGATAGATACATTTTTGAACAGTAAAGGAATTAAGGGTTATGGTGAGCGGGCGGGTAAGTCCATGAAGAGATCAGCCATGATCTTATTGAATGGCGGAGCAGGCTTGAGGGGCCAGGTGGCCCACTCCTGCTCCTAGTTCTTATGTCCTTATGTTCCTCCGCCCCCCACACTCCCTCTCTTCCTCAGCTACCCCTCCCGCGCTTCCCCTCCCCATACTCCCGCTTCTACCCCTCCATAATTCACCCCTCTCTTACTTCCCCCCTTGGCCTCCTTCCAACCCTCACACTCCCTCCCTTTTCCCTCACCTTCACATCTCACCTTTCTCCTAAGTTCCCTCATCCCCCTTACCCTTTCCACACTCGCTTCCTCCCCTCGCCCTTCTCCCTCCCCCACTTTCCCTGGGGTCTCTGTTTCTCACCTGTCTTGTCCCACACGGGCAGGTACTCATCCTGTTGAATGTCCAGCATCACCTCCAGTCCGTTCCCCGTGCCGCCTTTCATTGTCGTCAGCAGAGGCCTGCCATCTTTCCCCGAGTTGAAGGTATAACATTTTCCGTAACGAGTGAAAGTCTGGATGGAGAGATGAGAACGAGAATGATTGAAAAGTGCAGCAGAAACACGGAGATGATTGGTTCAATTTTCTCTGCATTTGACTATTATAATACAGGAGTAAAGGGTTGGCTAGCCAACTCTGATTGGCTGAGTTGTTACCATAGAGAACATAACGGGGAACTATAGGTTCCTACAGTTCCTGTGTAATTCATAAAAGGTGCAAATCTTGAACAGATTTGTTTGTGGAGAGTGGGTCTCTGCGTCTGAATGATGCACTTCTATCAAGTGTAAACAAACCATGTTGCATGCTGGGCTGATTATCTGAAATTAGTTGCTGGTGTAGTTATTAACACACTCAGGATTGTTCAGAAAGTGCTGACTAATCACAGAATCACACCTAACTGATTTCATTGTAGAAAGACCTGTCCGGTTGAATTTGAACAAAGCTGGGCAGTTAACTCTTCCATGCTGCATTCTCCGTGGCAATGCCTCCGCCAATCAGAGTCCACTTGCCAGCCAATCAGTGCTCTCTTCTCATGCAGGGCAATTTGTTGTTCCCCCATTATGGTTCCCCCATAATCTTTGTGCGCTTTCCTGATGAGTGCATAATGAAAAGCTTCGACAGCATGTATCTTTTTCAGCAATACTCAAATTCTGTCCAAACCAGCACTATTAGTTGACATTCACTTTTGGGGCTTGCGGGTGTGGATTGGTTGAGTATGGTCTGTCCTCAGCCTATTACAAACGAGTAAAGGAACACACTGTTTGATTTGATCAGCCAATTGCTGGGGAGTATAGCCTGCGTATCTGGTCTGACCTGACACCACACTGACACAGACCCAAACACAACCAAACTCCATCGTGTGATAGGCAGCATTGAATTGACAGCACAATTGTTTTGTGGAAACTCCCACTCATGCCACCATTGTGCAGTGACCATGTGAGACAGTTCGATTAACCTGTTGTTTAAATGCTGGAGATAGTGTTCTGGGTAATCTGAGGCACTTTACAGAACAGAAAGTGGCAGCATTAGGCCTTTGTACGGGTTTGCACGATACACAGCAATCAATAATCTGATCAGGTTAGTCTGAATCCACAGCTGTGTGTAAGAATTTCCTCGCAAAGCTTCACGGGCTCCACCCTGTGTTCTAATTCACCAGTGAAATGGAGCAGGTAAATAGAAACAGAAACTAGAAGCAGGAGGAGGCCATTCAGCCCTTCGAGCCTGCCCCACCATTCATTCTGATCCTGGGTGAATGTTAGACTTCATGGTGGCACAGTGGTTAGCGCCGCTGCCTCACAGCGCCAAGGACCTGGGTTCGATTCCCGGCTCGGGTCACTGTCTGTGTGGAGTCTGCACGTTCTCCCCGTGTCTGCGTGGGTTTCCTCCGAGTGCTCCAGTTTCCTCCCACAGTCTGAAAGACGTGCTGGTTAGGGTGCATTGACCAAAACAGGCGCTGGAGTGTGGCAACTCGGGGAATTTCACAGTAACTTCATTGCAGTGTTAATGTAAGCCTTACTTGTGACCAATAAACAAACTTTTACTTTTAAATTCTTCATTAAGATGGAGAGTGACACAGTTAAGTCTGAGACTAGGGTCCTGAACTTGAGAAAAGCTAACTTTGTTGGTATGAGATGTACATTGGCTAGGATAAGCTGGCAAAGGATACTTAAGTGGTTGACGGAGGATAGGCAATGGCAGACCTTTAAAGAACACACGGATGAACTTCAGAAAGGGACGAGAGCTTCAGGTTTTTAGGTGTCCAGATCACCAACAACCTGTCCTGGTCCCCCCATGCCGACACTATAGTTAAGGAAGCCCACCAACGCCTCTACTTTCTCAGAAGACTAAGGAAATTTGGCATGTCAACTACAACTCTCACCAACTTTTACAGATGCACCATAGAAAGCATTCTTTCTGGTTGTATCACAGCTTGGTATGGCTCCTGCTCTGCCCAAGACCGCAAGAAACGACAAAAGGTTGTGAATGTAGCCCAATCCATCACGCAAACCAGCCTCCCATCCATTGACTCTGTCTAAACTTCCCGCTGCCTCGGCAAAGCAGCCAGCATAATTAAGGACCCCACGCACCCCGGACATTCTCTCTTCCACCTTCTTCCTTCGGGAAAAAGATAGAAAAGTCTGAGGTCACGTACCAACCGACTCAAGAACAGCTTCTTCCCTGCTGCTGTAAGACTTTTGAATGGACCTACCTTGCATTAAGTTGATCTTTCTCTACACACTAGTTATGAGTGCAACACTACATTCTGCACTCTCTCCTTTCCTTCTCTATGAACGGTATGCTTTGTCTGTATAGTGTGCAAGAAACAATACTTTTCACTGTATATTAATACATGTGACAATAATAAATCAAATCAAATCAAATCAACAACTGTCCATCCCTGTCTGGCATGAAAGTAAAACGGGGAAGGTGGCTCATCCATGGCTAACAAGGGAAATCAGGGTTAGTGTTAAATCCAAAGAGGAGGCAGATAAAGTGACCAGAAAAAGCAGCAAAGCTGAGGACTGGGAGAAATTTAAAATCCAGCCGAGGAGGACAAAGGGTCTAATTCAGAAGGGGAAAATAGAATACGAGAATAAGCTTGCAGAAAACATAAAAGCTGACTGCAAAAGCTTCTATAGAGATGTGAAGAGAGAAAGACTGGTGAAGGCAAATGTTACAGTTACAGTTTGAATCCAGTCATAAAGTCACAGGAGAGATTTATAGCATGGAAACAGGCCCTTTGGTCCAACTTGTCCATGCTGCCCAGTTTTTATCACTAAGCTAGTCTGTATTTGGCCCATGTCCCTCGATACCCATCTTATCCACATAACTGTCTAAACGCTTTTTAAAAGACAGTATTTTACCTGTCTCTACTACCACCTCTGGCAGCTTGTTCCAGACACTCACCACCCTCTGTGTGAAACAATTGCCCCTCTGGACACTTTTGTGTCTCTCCCCTCTCACCTTAAACATATGCCCTCGAGTTTTAGACTCCACTGCCATCCACCAACATCCTGGTGAATCTCCTCTGCACCCCCTCCAGTGCAATCACATCCTTCCGATAATGTGGTGACCAGAACTGCACACAGTACTCCAGCTGTGGCCTCACTAAAGTTCGATACAATTTCATCATAACATCTCTGATTTTGTAATCTATACCCCGATTGATAAAGGCGAGTGCGCCATATACCTTTTTCACCACCTTATTAACCTGCCTTTCTGCCTTCAGAGATCAGTGGACAAACACGCCAAGGTCCCTTTGTTCCTCAGAACTTCCTCGTGTCCTACCATTCATCGAGTACTTTCTTGACAAATGACTCCTTCCAAAGTGTCTCACCTCACACTTTTCAGTGTTAAATTCCACCTGCCACTTATCTGCCCATTTGACCATTCCGTCTGTATCTTCTTGTAGCCCAAGACACTCAGCCTCACTGTTAACCGGCCAATCTTTGTGTCATCTGCAAACTTACTGATCCTACCCCCCACACAGTCATCAATGTCATTTATATAAATGACGAATAATAGGGGGCCCGGCACAGATCTCTGTGGTACACCACTGGACACCGGCTTCCAGTCACTAAAGCAACTTTCTGCCATCACCCTCTGTTTCCTACAACTGAGCCAATTTTGAATCCACTTTATCAAATTACCCTGTATCCCATGTGAATTTACCTTTTTTACAAGTCTCCCATGTGGGACCTTGTCAAAGGCTTTGCTGAAGTCCATATGAACTACATTGACTGCACTACCAGTTTGAGTAAAGCTCCCTCTGCAGTGTCCCCATCAAACACTCCCAGGACACGTACAGCACGGGGTTAGATACAGAGTAAAGCTCCCTCTACACTGTCCCCCCATCAAACACTCCCAGGACACGTACAGCACGGGGTTAGATACAGAGTAAAGCTCCCTCTACACTGTCCCCCCATCAAACACTCCCAGGACAGGTACAGCACGGGGTTAGATACAAGGTAGCTTTCATGTTGTTCGTTGGCCAGTTTTTGAGTCATGCTGACCTTGACCAGTTTGTGGAAGTGTGCTGACTCCTGATGTGTTTGCTGCCAGGTCCTTTATTCCTGATGAATATATGGTATGGTGCCCAGAGCAGCTGCTGCAATGTGTCCTGGCCCACATCCACTACATGCCTGACCACTGGAAAGGAAACGCCAACAAATCCGAGACCAGGGATGAGATGGCTCAGCTCTTCCAGTACAAAGCGGTACGGTAAATGTTGGAGTGCATCATGGTGATGGGTGGAGTGAGGGACAGCAAATGCTGAAGTGTGAGGGATCCAACACTTAACTGGGGTAAAGCTCCCAACAGAGGAGGACTTGAGTTTGCATGCTGACTTTCTCAGGATGCCCAGACAATGTTAACGTATCTTTAAAGTATTGTAATGCAGGAAGTATGACAACCAAATAATGTCAGCAATCATTAGATTTGATTTATTATTGTCACATGTATTAACATACAGTGAAAAGTATTGTTTCTTGTGTGCTATACAGACAAAGCATACCGTTCATAGAGAAGGAAAGGAGAGGGTGCAGAATGTAGTGTTACAGTCATAACTAGAGTGTAGAGAATGATCAACTTAATGCAAGGTAAGTCCATTCAAAAGTCTGATGGCAGCAGGGAAGAAGCTGTTCTTGAGTCGGTATCTTTTTCCCAATGGAAGAAGATGGGAGAGAGAATGTCCAGGGTGCGTGGGGTCCTTGATTATGCTGGCTGCTTTTCGAGTTTTCACAGAATCCTCGCATGCAGAAGGAGGCTGTTCGGCCTATCGCGTCTGCACTGACTCTCTAAGAAAATCTTACCCGGACAGCACAAATATCTGGTAGCAACAAGGCCAACTTATCTAGATAGCCACATGAACGGAGTGGGAATGGAGGGATACAAAAGAATGGTCTAGTTTGGACCAGGGAGCAGCGCGGGCTTGGAGGGCTGAAGGGCCTGTTCCTGTGCTGTATTGTTCTTTGTTCTTTTTATAGGTATAATGGGATATGGGCCAAATGCGGACAATTGGGACTAGCTTAGGGGTTTAAAAGAAAAAAGGGCGGCATGGACAAGTTGGGCCGATGGGCCTGTTTCCATGCTGTATGCCTCTATGACGTTATGACTCTATGACATCCTTCCCATAATATGGAGACCAGAAGTGCACACTGTACTCCACTGTAGCCTCACCAAAGTTCTGTACATCTCCATCATGACCTCTCTGCTTTTGTAATCTATATCCCGATTGATGAAGGCAAGTGTGCCATTTGCCTTTTTCACCACCCTATTAATCTGCCTTTCTGCCTTCAAAGATCTATGGACAAACACGCCAAGGTCCCTTTGTACTTCAGAAGTTCCCAGTGTCAGACCTTTCATTGAATACTTCCTTGTCAAATCACTCCTTCCAAAGTGCATCACCTCACACTTTTCAGGGTTAAATTCCATCTGCCACTTATCCGCCCATTTGACCATCTCGTCTATATCTTCCTGTAACCCAAGACACTCAACTTCACTGTTAACCACCCGGCCAATCATTGCGTCATTGGCAAACTTACTGATCCTACCCCTCACATAGTCATAGAGTCATAGAGGTTTACAGCATGGAAACAGGCTCTTCGGTCCAACTTGTCCATACTGCCCTTTTTTTTAAAACCCCAAACTAATCCCAATTGCCCGCATTTGGCCCATATCCCTCTAAACCCATCGTACCCATGTAACTATCTAAGTGCTTTTTAAAAGATAAAAATTTTCCCCCCTCTACTATGACCTCTGGCAGCTTGTTCCAGACACTCACCACCCTCTGTGTGGAAAAACAATTGCCCCTCTGGACACTTTTGTATCTCTCACCTCTCACCTTAAACCTATGCCCTCTAGTTTTAGACTCCCCTATCTTTGGGAAAAGATATTGACGATCTACCTTGTCTATGCCCCTCATTATTTTATAGACCTCTATAAGGTCACCCCTCAGCCTCCTACGCTCCAGAGAAAAAAGTCCCAGTCTATCCAGCTGCTCCTTATAACTCAAACCATCAAGTCCCGGTTGCATCCTAGTAAATCTTTTCTGCACTCCTTCTAGTTTAATAATATCCTTCCTATAATAGGGTGACCAGAACTGTACACAGCATTCCAAATGTGGCCTTACCAATGTCTTGTACAACTTCAACAAGACATCCCAACTCCTGTATATAATGTTCTGACCAATGAAACCAAGCATGCCGAATGCCTTCTTCACCACTCTGTCCACCTGTGACTCCACTTTCAAGGAGCTATGAACCTGTACCCCTAGATCTCTTTGTTCTGTAACTCTCCCCAACGCCCTACCATTAACTGAGTAGGTCCTGCTCTGGTTCAATCTATCAAAATGCATTTATAAAGAGATGGCAAACCAGTTGAACAAATACTTTGGATCGGTCTTCACTAAGCAGGACACAAATAACCTTCCTAGGGAACAATGCTAGGGGCAGAGGGTGTAGCATGAAAGAGGAACTGAAGGAAATCCTTATTGGTCAGGAAATTGCATTGGGGAAATTGCTGGGATTAAAACCCGATAAGTCCCCAGGGCCTGATGCTCTGCATCCCAGGAAGTGGCCCTAGAAATGGCGCATTGGTGATCATTTTCCAGCATTCTACAGACTCCGGAAGAGTTCCAATGGATTGGAGGAAAGCTAATTTAACCACACTTTTTGAAAACGAAGGGAGAGAGAAAGCGGGGAATTACGGACCGGTTAGCCTGACATTGGTGGTGGAGAAAATGCTGGAGTCAGTTAGTAAAGGTGCAATAACTGAGCATTTGGAAAGTGGTGATATGATTGGTCCAAGTCAGCACGGATTCACTGAAGGGAAATCGTGCTTGACAAATCTTCACAGAATCACCAAATCACAGAATCCTACAGTGCAGAAGAGGCCCTTTGGCCCATTGAGTCTGCACCAACACATGAAAGGCCCTGACCTGCCCATCTAGAATCATAGAAATCATAGAAACCCTACAGTACAGAAAGAGGCCATTCGGCCCATCGAGTCTGCACTGACCACAATCCCACCCAGGCCTACCTCCATATCCCTACATATTACCTGCTAATCCCTCTAACCTACGCATCTCAGGACACTAAGGGCAATCTTTAGCATGGCCAATCAACCTAACCGGCACATCTTTGGACTGTGGGAGGAAGCCGGAGCACCCGGAGGAAACCCACGCAGACACGAGGAGAATGTGAAAACTCCACACAGACAGTGACCCAAGCCAGGAATCGAACTCAGGTCCCTGAAGCTGTGAAGCAGCAGTGCTAACCACTGCCACTAATCCCACTTGCCAGCACTTGGCCAATAGCCTTGAATGTTATGTCATGTCAAATACTCATCCAGGTACTTTTTAAAGGATGTGAGGCATCCCGCCTCCACCACCCTCCCAGGCAGCGCATTCCAGACCACCTTCTGAGTAAAAAAATTTTTCCTCAAATCCCCCCTAAACCTCCCACCCCTCACTTTTAACTTTTGTCTCCTCGTAGGCATATGCCTCCAGGTTGCCCTTCTCTCTCACAGTCCAAAGATGTGCGGGTTAGGTTGATTGGCCAGGTTACAAATTGTCCCTGAGATGCGTAGTTAGAGGGATTAGCGGGTAAATATGTGGGGGTAGGGCCTGGGTGGGATTGTGGTCGGTGCAGACTCGATGGGCCGAATGGCCTCCTTCTGCACTGTACGGGCGGCACGGTAGCACAGTTTGGGCGGCACGGTAGCACAGTGAGGGCGGCACGGTAGCACAGTGATTAGCACTGCTGCTTCACAGCTCCAGGGTCCTGGGTTCGATTCCCGGCTCGGGTCACTGTCTGTGTGGAGTTTGCACATTCTCCTCGTGTCTGCGTGGGTTTCCTCCGGGTGCTCCGGTTTCCTCCCACAGTCCAAAGATGTGCGGGTTAGGTTGATTGGCCAGGTTAGAAATTGTCCCTGAGATGCGTAGTTAGAGGGATTAGCGGGTAAATATGTGGGGGTAGGGCCTGGGTGGGATTGTGGTCGGTGCAGACTCGATGGGCCGAATGGCCTCCTTCTGCACTGTAGGGTTTCTATGATTTCTATGTAACTAACCCTTCAACTAAGGTGAACAGCTGCTCCTTATCCACCCTGTCCATGCCCCTCATAATCTTGAACACCTCGATCAGGTCGCCCTTCTCTCTTCTCTGTTCCAATGAAAACACCCCAAGCCTATCCAACCTCTCTTCATAACTGAAATGCTCCGTCCCAGGCAGCATCCTGGTGAATCTCCTCTGCACCCCCTCCAGTGCAATCACATCCTTCCGATAATGTGGCGACCAGAACTGCACACAGTGCTCTAGCTGTGGCCTCACCAAAGTTCTATACAACTCCAACATGATCTCTCTGCTTTTGTAATCTATACCTCGATTGATAAAGGCGAGTGCGCCATATGCCTTTTTCACCACCCTATTAACCTGCCTTTCCGCTTCAGAGATCAGTGGACAAACACGCCAAGGTCCCTTTGTTCCTCAGAAGTTCCCAGTGTCAGACCTTTCATTGAATACTTCCTTGTCAAATGACTCCTTCCAAAGTGCATCACCTCACACTTTTCAGGGTTAAATTCCATCTGCCACTTATCCGCCCATTTGACCATCTCGTCTGTATCTTCCTGTAACCCAAGACACTCAAGCTCACTGTTAACCACCCGGCCAATCTTTGTGTCATTGGCAAACTTACTAATCCTATCCCCTCACATAGTCATCCATGTCATTTATATAAATGACAAACAGGGGGCCCAGCACGGATCCTGGTAGTGCGCCACTAGTCACTGGCCTCCAGTCACTAAAACAGCCATCTGTCATCACCCTCTGTCTCCTACCGCTAAGCCAATTATGAATCCACCTTGTCAGATCACCCTGTATCCCATGTACATTAGCCTTCTTAATAAGTCTCCCATGTGCGACTTTGTCAAAGGCTTTGCTGAAATCCACGTAAACTACATCAACCGTGCTGCCCTCATCCACACACCTGGTCACATGCCCAAAACATTCAATCAAATTTGTTAGGCATGACTTCCCTCTGAGAAAAACCATGCTGACTATCCCTGATCAAACCTTGCTTCTCCAAATGGAGATAGATTCTCCTTCAGAATCTTTTCCAATCGTTTCCCAACCACAGATGTGAGACTCACTGGTCTGTAGTTCCCTGGCTTGCCTCGGCAACCTTTCTTCAATCGTGGGACCACATTAGCTGTTCTCCAGTCCTCTGGCACCTCCCGGTGGCCAAAGAGGAATTAAAAATTTGGGTCAGAGCCCCTGTAATTTCCTCCCTTGCCTCCCACAACAGCATGGGACACAATTCATCCGGACCTGGAGATTTGTCCACTTTTGAGCCTGCCAATATCTCCAATACCTTGTCACTCCCTATGATAATTTGTTCTCGAGCCTCACACTCTCTCTCCACGAGTTCCGTGACTACCTCCTCATTTTTCATGGGTGAAGACAGATGTGAAATATTTGTTTAACATCCTACCAATGTCCTCTGCCTCCACCCACAGATTTCCCCCTTGGTCCTTATTGGGCCCTACTCTTTCCCTGGGTATCCTCTTTTCATTGATATATTTATAGAATATCTTAGGATTTTCCCTACTTTTACCAGCCAGAGATTTCTCATATCCCCTCTTTGCTCTCCTAATTGATATCTTAAGCTCCATCCTGCACTTTCTGTACTCCACTAATGCCTCTGCAGACTTACTCCCCTTATACTTGTTGAAAGCCTCTCTTTTCCTTCTCATTGTCCCTTCTGAATGTCTCTGGTCATCCATGGTTCTTTGGGTTTGTTACATCTTCCTATTTCCCCAGATGGAACATTGGGCCTGAACCCTCCCCATTGCACCTTTGAACTCCCCCCACTGCTCTTCTGTCGATTTCCCCACAAGTAACTCGTTCCAGTCTACCTTGGCCAGATCCTGCCTAATTTTTAAAATCTACTCTCTCCCAATCCAAAACCTTTTTCTGGAATTTTTTGGGGATGTGACCAGTAGAGTGGACAAGGGTGAGCCAGTGGGTGTTGTGTATCTGGACTTCCAAAAGGCTTTTGACAAGGTCCCACACAAGAGATTAGTGAGCAAAATTAAAGCTCATGGTATTGGGGGTAATGTATTGACGTGGATAGAGAACTGGTTGGCAGACAGGAAGCAGAGAGTGAGAATAAACGGGTGCTTTTCAGAGTGACAGGCAGTGACGAGTGGGGTACGGCAAGGTTTAGTGCTGGGACCCCAGCTATTCACAATATACATTAATGATTTGGACGAAGGAATTGAATGCAATATCTCCAAATTTGCGGATGACACTAAGCTGGGTGGCAGTGTGTGCTATGAGGAGGGTGCTAAGAGGCTGCAGGGTGACTTGGACAGGCAGGCTGAGTGACAAATACTTGGCAAATACAATATAATGTGGATAAATGTGAGGTTATCCACTTTGGTGGCAAAAACAAGAAGGAAGATTATTCTGTGAACGGTGGCAGTTTAGGAAAAGGGGAAGTGTGACGTGACCTGGGTGTCATGGTGGAACAGTCGCTGAAGGTTGGCATGCAGGTACAGCAGGCAGTGAGGGAAGCTAATGGCATGCTGGCCTTCATAGCAAGAGGATTTGAGTATAGGAGTAAGGATGTCTTGCTGCAGTTATACAGGGCCTTGCTGAGGCCACACCTTGAGTATTGTGTGCAGTTTTGGTCTCCTAGTCTGAGGAAAGACATTCTTGCTATTCATAGAAACCCTACAGTGCAGAAGGAGGCCATTCGGCCCATCGAGTCTGCACCGACCACAGTCCCACCCAGGCCCTACCCCCACATATTTTACCCGCTAATCCCTCTAACCTACGCATCTCAGGACTCTAAGGGGCAATTTTTAACCTGGCCAATCAACCTAACCTGCACATCTTTGGACTGTGGGAGGAAACCGGAGCACCCGGTGGAAACCCACGCAGACACGAGGAGAATGTGCAAACTCCACACAGACAGTGACCCAAGCCAGGAATCGAACCCGGGACCCTGGAGCTGTGAAGCAGCAGTGCTAACCACTGTGCCACCGTGCCGCCCATGAGGGAGTTCAGCAAAGGTTCACCAGACTGATTCCTGGAATGGCAGGACTGAGATGTGAAGAGAGACTGGATCGACTGGGCTTGTACTCACTGGAACTTAGAAGAATGAGAGGGGATCTCACAGAAACATATAAAATCCTGATGGGCTAGATGCAGGAAGAATGTTCCCGATGTTGGGGAAGTGCAGAATTAGGGGTCACAGTCTAAGAATAAGGGATAAGCCATTCAGGACTGAGATGAGGAAGAACTTCTTCACTCAGAGAGTTGTGAACCTGTGGAATTCTCTACCACAGAAAGCTGTTGATGCCAGTTCGATATGTTGAAGAGGGAGCTGGACGTGGCCCTTGTGGCTAAAGGGATCAAGGGATAGGGGGAGAAAGTGAGAGTGGGATACTGACAGTGCATGATCAGCCATGATCATATTGGATGGTGGTACAGTCTCGTTTAGAAGTCTACAAGATTATGAGGGGCATGGACAGAGTGGATAGTCAGAAGCTTTTTCCCAGGGTGCAAGAGTCAATTACTAGGAGGCACAGGTTTACGGTGTGAGGGGCAAGGTTTAAAGGAGATGTCCCTCTATTCCCATCCTATTCATGTACTTGTCAAGACGCCTCTTAAAAGTCACTACTGTATCCGCTTCCACTACCTCCCCCGGCAACGAGTTCCAGGCACCCACTACTCTCTGTGTAAAAAATCTGCCTCGTACATCTCCTTTAAACCTTGCCCCTCGCACCTTAAACCTGTGCCCCCTAGTAATTGACTCTTCCACCCTGGGAAAAAGCTTCTGACTATCCACTCTGTCCATGCCTCTCATAATCTTGTAGACTTGTATCAGGTTGCCCCTCAACCTCCGTCGCTCCAGTGAGAACAAACCAAGTTTCTCCAACTCCTCCTCATAGCTAATGCCCTCCATACCAGGCAACATCCTGGTGAATCTTTTCTGTACCCTCTCCAAAGCCTCCACATCCTTCTGGTAGTGTGGCGACCAGAATTGAACATTATATTCCAAGTGCGGCCTAACTAAGGTTCTATGAAGCGTCAACATGACTTGCCAATTTTTAAACTCAATACCCCGGCCGATGAAGGCAAGCATGCCGTATGCCTTCTTGACTACCTTCTCCACCTGCATTGCCACTTTCAGTGACCTGTACACCCAGATCCCTTTGCCTATCAATACTCTTAAGGGTTCTGCCATTTACTGTATATTTCCTATCTGTATTCGACCTTCTACGAGGCAAGTCTTTTACACAGAGGGTAGTGGGTGCCTGGAACTTGCTGCTGGGGAAAGTAATGGAAGCAGTCACGATAGTGACTTTTAAGGGGCGTCTTGACAAGTACATGGATAGGATGGGAATAGAGGGATATGGTCCCTGGAAGGGTAGGGGGTTTTAGTTCAGTCGGGCAGCATGGTCGGTGCAGGCTTGGAGGGCCGAAGGGCCTGTTCCTGTGCTGTAATTTTCTTTGTTCTTTGTTCTCTTTGTTCTTTGAAGGGCTGAATGGCCAACTACTGCAGCTATTTTCTATCTTTCTGTTTCCAAAACTGCACACAATATTCCAGGTGTGGCCTCACCAATGCCTTTTCTGCTGGATTTGCCGTGGGAAAAATGTCCGTGGAAAATCCCACAAGACTCTGGGAATGAGAATCTTGGCGGCGAGGTTTCGTTCTCAGATTTTCCATCGATCCCTCACCAATGATGTAACGACGTTTCTGCCCAAACCCCGTTTAAAGTCTTTGAAATAAATGTAAACGTATTTAAAGGGATTCCTCACGAAATGTATGGTTTTCGCCGAGGGATTGAGGGGCTCATGGTGTCACAAGGGGTAACAGGGCACCTGACACCTCAGTGAAGGACAGGATTAACACTCAAGCTCATGAATAATAAGGGAAGGGTTAAATGATGAGAAGGAAATGGGGTGAATTGGAGTCAAATCAGAGACAGCACGAGAGAAAGGAAAAGCAAAGGAGTGATTGAATTGAGAAAATAAAGAGGCAGAAAGGAATTGCAAGTTATAAAAAATATCGACAAATTACAAACTTCTACTGACAATTTACAGCCTGCAGGAATGAGCCTGAAACAGTTTAAATTGTTCCTTCTCTGGGTTGGGGCGATTATCTAGCATTGCATGAACAGTCATAGAATCATCGAATCCCTACAGTGCAGAAGGAGGCCATTCGGCCCATCGAGTCTGCACTGCCCACAATCCCACCCAGGCCCTATCCCCATGCATTTACCCTCGCTAGTCCCCCTGACACTAAGGTCAGTTTAGCACGGTCAATGTGCCTAACCAGCACATCTTTCGGACTGTAGGAGGAAACCGGAGCACCCGGAGGAAACCCACGCAGACACGGGGAGAACGTGCAAACTCCACACAGACAGTGACCCAAGCCGGGAATCGAACCTGGGACCCTGGCATTGTGAGGCAGCAGTGCTAACCACTGTACCACCGTGCCGCCCCAATCATCAAGAGTTAAGAGCCTACTTCCGCTGTTAATCGCCAGCCCTAACTTTCTACGCTGAGTTTAATGAATGATTAACATGCTAACACACCAAGTGCTCAAAGAGAACTGGAAAGTTATGGGCAAGATGTCATTTATGTGAAACAAATGTCAAGTGATATAAATCAAGCATTCAAGTATATGAATTAGGAGCAGGAGTAGGCCATTCGGCCCCTCAAACCTGCTGCACCATTCAAAGAGGAATGGCTAATCTGATTGTAACTTTAACCCCACATTGCTGCCGACTCCCCGATAACCTTTCACCCCCCTGTTAATCAGGAATCTATCTCGCTCTGCTTTAAAACCATTCCGAGACTCTGTTTCCACTGCCTTTTGAGGAAAAGAGTTCCAGAGATTCTTCACCCTCTCTCACCGTATTGTCTCAGCCCGAGAACTTGCCTCTGTTTGCAGATTAATAGTAGTGTACATCATTAATACGCCATTAATGTTCCAGCAAGATTCAGCCTGGTATTTGTTTATATGACAAATCTCAATTTACTCATATTTTAATATATCAGATTGCGTTGAATTGGTGATAAAAACAACAGCAAGGCACTTTATTTAACTGGAGTTGGGGATTAAATTTGTTCACAGCCCAGTGAGCAAATGGATCCTTTAATGGAATCTTTCCTCTGACAGCTGCTGTGTACAATGTGTGGTATAGGATTACACCCAGAGCTTGCACTACTCAGAGTGAACTGTTGTGTCGCCTCAGTTTCAATCCCCGGCCTGGACTGGGACGGACCATCCCACGGGTAAAGAAAAAGAGGCCAATTCTGTGAAGGTTAGTGGTGGGCCAGAAGATTGGGAGCTTCTTAGAAACCAGCAAAGGCTGTTAAAAAATAATGAGGGAGAGATTGGAGCATTTAGGGGGTCAGCGATGTAAGGGTATTGTCGCTGGACTAGTAGTCCAGAGACCCAGGGTAACGCTCTGGGGACCCGGGTTCAAATCCCACCACAGCAGATGGTGAAATTTGAATTCAATAAAAATCTGGATTTAATAGTCTAACGATGACCTTGAAACCCTTGTTGATGGGCGGCACGGTGGCACAGTGGTTAGCACTGCTGCCTCACAGCGCCAGGGACCCAGGTTCAATTCCCGGCTTGGGTCACTGGCTGTGCGGAGTCTGCACGTTCTCCTCATGTCTGTATGGGTTTCCTCCGGGTGCTCCGGTTTCCTGCAAAGATGTGCGGGTTAGGTTGATTGGCCATGCTAAATTGCCCCTTAGTGTCAGGGGGGTGCACAGGGTAAACACGTGGGGTTAAGGGGACAGGACCTGGGTGGGATTGTTGTCGCTGCAGGTGTGATGGGCCGAATGGTCTCCTTCTGCACTGTAGGGATTCTATGATTCTATATCTTGCAGGGAAATTGGCAAGATCACATGTGAAGTACAGAGTAACATTTTGGTCTCCTAGAAGCGTATACTAACGTTGGAAGCAGTTCGGAGAAGGTGCAGTCTGGGATGAAGGGGTTTGTCTTCTGAGGAAAGTTTGAATAATTTAGTCCTACACTCATTGGAATTTGGAAGAATGAGAGATGATCTCATTGAAACATCTAAGATTCTGAGCGGATGGAACAGGGTAGGGGTTGAATCCCACATACCTCGTGCCTTTGTGGAAAGGACCCCAATAGGGGATGCAGTTTAACAATAAGAGCTCTCCCATTTAAGACGGAGACGAGGAGGAATTTCTTCTCTCGGAGGGTGGAATTCTCTTCCTCAGAGAGCAGTGGAGGCTGGGACATTGAGGCAGAGTTAGAGAGATTATTGACTGACAGGGAGTGAAGGGTTATGGAAGACCGGGAGAGAAGTGGAGTGAGGCCTCATTCATATCAGCCAAGACTCTATTCAATGGCGGAATAGGTTTGATGGGCCGAGTGGCCTACTCCTGCTCCTATTCCTTAAGAATTAAAATAGACTGTGTTTATGCACATGGCACCGGCGGGCGGGTTGACCTGATTGGTCAATGTGCGCCTGTTGCCATTGGCTGCTCTCTGTTGGTACTCACTAACTCCCGATTGGCTGATTCAGGGCTGGGTTTGAATTTACACATGTTGAACCTCAGGGTCTGGCTTCCTCCACAGACGTACAGGTTCACCCAGTGCCCCTGGACATAGAACATAGAACATAGAACATTACAGCGCAGAACAGGCCCTTCGGCCCACGATGTTGCACCGACCAGTTAAAAAAAAAAACTATGACCCTCCAACCTAAACCAATTTCTTTTCGTCCATGAACCTATCTACGGATCTCTTAAACGCCCCCAAACTAGGCGCATTTACTACTGATGCTGGCAGGGCATTCCAATCCCTCACCACCCTCTGGGTAAAGAACCTACCCCTGACATCGGTTCTATAACTACCCCCCCTCAATTTAAAGCCATGCCCCCTCGTGCTGGATTTCTCCATCAGAGGAAAAAGGCTATCACTATCCACCCTATCTAAACCTCTAATCATCTTATATGTTTCAATAAGATCCCCTCTTAGCCGCCGCCTTTCCAGCGAAAACAATCCCAAATCCCTCAGCCTCTCCTCATAGGATCTCCCCTCCATACCAGGCAACATCCTGGTAAACCTCCTCTGCACCCTCTCCAAAGCCTCCACATCCTTCCTGTAATGTGGGGACCAGAACTGCACACAGTACTCCAAGTGCGGCCGCACCAGAGTTGTGTACAGTTGCAACATAACGCTACGACTCCTAAATTCAATCCCCCTACCAATAAACGCCAAGACACCATATGCCTTCTTAACAACCTTATCTACTTGATTCCCAACTTTCAGGGATCTATGCACACATACACCTAGATCCCTCTGCTCCTCCACACTATTCAAAGTCCTCCCGTTAGCCCTATACTCAACACATCTGTTATTCCTACCAAAGTGAATTACCTCACACTTCTCCGCATTAAACTCCATCCGCCACCTCTCGGCCCAACTTTGCAACCTGTCTAAGTCTTCCTGCAAACTACGACACCCTTCCTCACTGTCTACCACACCACCGACTTTGGTGTCATCAGCAAATTTGCTAATCCACCCAACTATACCCTCATCCAGATCATTAATAAATATTACAAACAGCAGTGGCCCCAAAACAGATCCCTGAGGTACACCACTTGTAACCGCACTCCATGATGAATATTTACTATCAACCACCACCCTCTGTTTCCTATCCGCTAGCCAATTCCTGATCCAATTTCCTAGATCACCCCCAATCCCATACATCTGCATTTTCTGCAGAAGCCTACCATGGTGAACCTTATCAAACGCCTTACTAAAATCCATATATACCACGTCCACTGCCTTGCCCCCATCCACCTCCTTGGTCACTTTCTCAAAAAACTCAATAAGGTTAGTAAGGCACGACCTACCTGCCACAAAACCATGCTGACTATCACCTATCAATTCATTACTCTCCAAATAACTATAAATCCTATCCCTTATAATTTTTTCCAACATCTTGCCGACAACAGAAGTGAGACTCACCGGTCTATAATTCCCGGGGAAGTCTCTGTTCCCCTTCTTAAACAATGGGACAACATTCGCTAACCTCCAATCTTCTGGTACTATACCAGAGGCCAACGACGACCTGAAGATCAGAGCCAGAGGCTCTGCAATCACTTCTCTTGCCTCCCAGAGAATCCTTGGATAAATCCCATCCGGACCAGGGGATTTATCTATTTTCAGACCCTCCAGAATATCCTGCACATCCTCCTTATCAACTGTAATACTGTCTATTCTACTCCCTTGCAACCCAGTGTCCTCCTCAGCTATATTCATGTCCCCTTGCGTGAACACCGAAGAGAAATATTGGTTCAATGCTTCACCAATCTCCTCCGGTTCCACACATAACTTCCCTCTGCCATCTATAACTGGCCCTAAACTTGCCCTAACCAACCTTCTGTTCTTGACATACCTATAGAACGCCTTAGGATTCTCTTTAACCCTATCCGCCAAAGTCTTCTCATGTCCCCTTTTAGCCCTTCTAAGCTCGCTCTTCAACTCCCTCTTAGCCAATCTAAAGCTTTCTAGTGCACTACCCGAGTGCTCACGTCTCATCCGAACATAAGCCTCCTTTTTCTTTTTAACCAACAAAGAAACTTTTTTGGTGCACCACGGTTCCCTAGCCCTACCAATTCCTCCTTGCCTGTGATTATCCTCAATCAACATCACTAACACAGATGACCCAGTCAGTATAATATCGCTGGATGTGGGATCTTGCTGTGTGTAAATTGGTTTCTGTCTTTCCTACATTACGACAACTCTACAAACCATAATATCAATCGGAGCAGAACTACAATCCACAAATACTGCATCGTCCTTTCAGGGGATTTGGAGAAATGTCTTTGCTCCAACTGAAGAATGCTGAGACTCCGGAAACCCCCCTCCCCCACATTGCCCACCCACCGTGACCCCCCCACCCTCAGCCTCACCCCACACCCGAGCCCGGTCTCTTTCTGCTCGGAGTGTGGGACTCAGTACTCCAGCTGGGAACAAGACGAGCCGGTGCTGGAGTTCTGGGATCTTCCTGTGCTCTGTGTGCTACTCCCTATGAGTCACAAACCTTCACCTCATCAGGACTTTAACCAACAGCGAACCAGGGATTCAGTAGCTGTGTCTAGGATAATACAATCGAATCACCAACAAGACTTTCACTCTCCTGCTATTCAGGATATAATGAAAAATAATAATAAACACTGGAGATTTTCAATGAGAATTCTGCCCCTTTAACAAGCCCACTCCCTCCAGCCTGAGTCATCACGTTTCAGATCAATCACATCATCAGTTCTGTCATAATAACAGGATCTGAGATTCTCAACTTGTGAAATTGGAGAAGGGGCCAAGAGCCTGGAGATTTGAGATGGAAACAGGAGCCAGACAATCGACTGAGATTGGAAATCCAAGAGGAAAAGACAAAGAAAGGTCAATTTACCTCGGAGATTTGTGTGTGTCTTTGTGCCTATCTAAGAATGTCTATGTGTGGTGTGTATGTCCATGGGTGTGTGTGTCTGTGTGTGTCTGTGTGTATGTGTGTGTATGTGTGTGTATGTCCATGGGTGTGTGTGTCTGTGTGTCTCTGTGTGTATGTGTGTATGTCTATGAGTGTGTGTGTCTGTGTGTGTCTCTGTGTGTGTGTGTGTGTGTATGTCTATGAGTGTGTGTGTCTGTGTGTGTCTGTGTGTATGTGTGTGTGTGTATGTCCATGGGTGTGTGTGTCTGTGTGTGTCTGTGTGTATGTGTGTGTGTGTATGTCTATGAGTGTGTGTGTCTGTGTGTGTCTGTGTGTATGTGTGTGTGTGTATGTCTATGAGTGTGTGTGTCTGTGTGTGTCTCTGTGTATGTGTGGTGTGTATGTCTATGAGTGTGTGTGTCTGTGTGTGTCTGTGTGTATGTGTGTGTGTGTATGTCTATGAGTGTGTGTGTCTGTGTGTGTCTCTGTGTATGTGTGTGTGTGTATGTCTATGAGTGTGTGTGTCTGTGTGTGTCTCTGTGTATGTGTGTGTGTGTATGTCTATGAGTGTGTGTGTGTGTGGCAATGAGTATGTGCGTATGTCTGCGTGTGTGTGTGAGTATGTATGTGAGTGTCTGTGTATGTATATGAGTGTCTGTATGAGTGTGTGTGAGTGTCTCTGTGTGTGTGTGTGTGTGTGTGTGTGTGTGTGTATGTGCGTGTTATATATTTAAGTAGTTGTCTGATTGTTTTGAGAGCCAGTCACATGATTTGATGGTGATGTCATTAGGATGTTGCACAGGCTGCAGTTTTAATTTCAGTTTGTACTCTGTACAGGCCAGAGTTCCTGGAATAACTCTGTTGCTATTAGTTTAAATCTACACATGCAACCATGTCTTTATTTTGTTTAAAACCCACAACCCCCCACATAGATGGAAAATTGGAGATGAGTCAGGATTTTGTTACACTGAGAAAATCAGGAAAAGGTCCTCAGAGGAAGAAAATAATTGTGAGTCCTCACACCCCCAATGTTAGAGGCTGGGGAAAAATAACAACGGGAGTAAAGATTAATGTGTCAGTGTAGGAAGGCCGATTAAGAAAAGCAAAGATAAAATAAAGCTCTCTGTGTGGTTCTAAAAGAGGGAGTTTTTTCCAATCAGAGAAGGGTGAGATTGCAGGCAGTAACTGGAGTTTTTGAAAAGAGTGGACGCTTTGCCGAACGGCTGGGGTCATTTGAAAACGGTCTCCAAGTTAAAAAGGGGAATAATGGGAAGAAAGTGAAATATACTGAGCAGACTCAGGTTGCTGAGAGCTGAAAGAGAAATGGAGGGTCAATTAGAACCCATTCAATGAAGGAAATAAATCCTGGAATTCCAACGCAGAGTTTCAGTACTTTGTAAAATTAATCAAATTGCAAACCAGTTGTTATATATTTAAGTGGTTGCCTGATTGCTTTAAGAGTCAGTCATATTATTTGATGGTGATGTCATTGGGTTGTTGCTGTTTTAGTATCAGTGTGTCCTCTGTACAGGCAGCTGCCCCCAAATAACTCTGCTGTTAGATTTAATCTACGTGTGCAGGTCAAACCTTTTTCTTTTTGTTTAAAACCTACAACTTCTAACATAGTTCTACGTCTGTGTGTGTGTGTGTGTGTGTGTGTGTGTGTGTATGTCTGTGAGTGTGAGTATGTGTGTGTATGTCTGTGTGTGTGAGTATGTGTGTGTATGTCTGTGTGTGTGAGTATGTGTGTGTATGTCAGTGTGTGTGAGTATGTGTGTGTATGTCAGTGTGTGTGTGTGTATCTGTGTATGTCTGTGTGAGTATCTGTGTGTATGTCTTTCAGTCTGCCTGTTTGAGTCTGGATATGTGTATGTTTGTATATCAATGTATCTGTGTGTCTATATGACTGTATATCTGTGCATGTGTATGCTGAATATACATGTGTGTGTGTGTGTGTGTGTGTGTCTGTATGAAACATAGAAAATGGGGTCAGTGAGAGGCCATTCGGCCATAGAACCATAGAACCATAGAAAATTACAGCTCAGAAACAGGCCTTTTGGCCCTTCTTGTCTGTGCCGAACCATTTTATGCCTAGTCCCACTGACCTGCACTTGGACCATATCCCTCCACACCCCTCTCATCCATGAACCCGTCCAAGTTTTTCTTAACTGTTAAAAGTGACCCTGCATTTACCACTTTATCCGGCAGCTCATTCCACACTCCCACCACTCTCTGCGTGAAGAAGCCCCCCCTAATATTCCCTTTAAACTTTTCTCCTTTCACCCTTAACCCATGCCCTCTGGTTTTTTTCTCCCCTAGCCTCAGCGGAAAAAGCCTGCTTGCATTCACTCTATCTATACCCATCAAAATCTTATACACCTTCAAGCCTGCTCCACCATTCCATATGATCACAGCTGATCCTCTAACTAATCACCAAACTCCATAACCTTTGACACATTTAGTCTCTAGAAATCTAGAGAATCCCGACAGTGCAGAAGGAGGCCATTCAGCCCATCACGTATTCACTGGCCACAATCCCACCCAGGCCCTATCCCCATACCCCAGGCATTTACCCTGCTAACCCCACGATACTAATGGGCAATTTAGCACGGGCAATGCATCTAACCAGCATGTCTTTCGGACTGTGGGAGGAAACCGGAGCACCCGGAGGAAACCCACGCAGACACGGGGAGAACATGCAGACCCCACACAGACAGTGACCCAAACCGGGAATCGAACCCGGGTCCCTGGTGCTGTGAGGCAGCAGTGCTAACCACTGTGCCACCGTGCTGCCCCTAAATCTATTTCCTTCCGCAATATATTCAGTGATTTATTCCCTGCAGGTTCCTGTGGGCGAGAATTCCACAGCTTCACCAGCCTCAAACAAACAGCTGGGTGTGGCTCACGTCATCATGTGGGGAACAGGGCGTTAACATGCTGCCAAATCCCGGCTGCACTCGGATCAAACAAAGACCCCCAACCCCCACCCCGCCCTCACCCTGCCCTACCCCCCCCAACCACCCCCACTCCCCCGGCCTGCCCCCACTCCCCCCCCCCCCCCCCCACCCCGCCCCCGGCCTGCCCCCACCCCTCCGCCCCCACCCTGCCCTACCCCCCCAACCACCCCCACTCCCCCGGCCTGCCCCCACCTCAACCGCCCCTGCCCTGTGTCCCCCCCCCCCTCCCCCCGCCCCTGGCCTGCCCCCACCCCCCCGCCCTGTCACACCCTTTAGAGAAATTTGTATTTTCCAATTAGATCGCCTCTCATTCTTCGACAGTCTAGAGAACAGTAACTTCATTGCAGTGTTAATGTAAGCCACTATGACACTAATAAATAAATAGACAAATACAGTTTCCACAATCTCTCTTCATAAGGCAATCCCTCCATCCCAGAAATTCATCTGGTGAATCCCCCTCTTGTGGTCAGGAGACCAAAATTAAAATACTTGTGTTCACAAACAACCTGCCAGATTCCAGACTGTCCTCGCCTTTGTTTGCTAATGTTTCTGGATGTGTAGCTGCGATATTGAGAAGCTCCTTAGTTGTGTCTCTCACATGAACAGATCATTGTTCCAGACTCTGAGAATCTCGTGACAATCTATATCATTTTGCAGTCAGAGGCATTGGGCATTAAGGAACAGATATTCCAACAAAATGTTGGGAGGTGCAAAGTTACAGCGAGGACGCTGTGGCAATTTTATATCAGACACTCGGGGAGATTGAATGAAGCGAGATTCTTGTGTCAAATTCTGGGCCACATTCTTCGGGAAGCTCATTAAAACCCGGGGAACGGCTTCAGTAAGAAGTCTCACAACACCAGGTTAAAGTCCAACAGGTTTATTTGGTAGCAAATACCATAAGCTTTCGGAGCACTGCTCCTTCGTCAGATGGAGTGGTAACCTGGTGTTGTGAGACTTCTTACTGTGCTTACCCCAGTCCAACGCCGGCATCTCCACACATAACGGCTTCAGGCCAGAATTATCGAATTGGTTCCTGTTACAAAGTGCAGAGGCTGCGCTGATGCTGTTCAGAGTGCTCGGCTCAGAGGAGGTTTGGATGTCTGTGTTTGAGAGAAAGTTTTCGATCGAGAAAATAAAAGGAAACTGCCCCCAGTGTCTGAAGGACAGTTAACCAAAACAGAAAATGCTGGAAAATCTCAGCGGGTCTGACAGCGTCTGTGGAGAGAGAATAGAGCCAATGTTTCAAGGCAGGATGGCCCTTCCTCAGTCCCAGGATGGATATGAAGGAATATTTCTGCGCAATGAGTGTTTTGGGTTTGGAATTCAGCGGCTAAGAGTGTGTTGGATGTGAAGAAGATCAATGCCTTCGGCTGGAATGACCACAGATTGGAAGCTGGAAATTTGCCTGGTTTCTGGGAAAGAGATGTTCGGTTTGTACCTGGATCTGCACCTTAAGTGCTGTAAGCTACAGGGTGATGGGCCAGGTGCAGGGGGATGGGGTTAGAAAGGGCACCTGGACATCCTCAGGCTGACATGGCCAAGATGGGTTGAACACCTCCTCCTGAGCTGTGACTTTCCGATGCTTCTCTGGATTGGTGACTTTGGGTTGCATTTGGAAAGAGCTTCTGCTTTTGTTATTTTTAAACATTTTACTTCATTTTTAAAGTTTCAAAGCCAAAGTTCAGAGTGGAGCGAGCGGAACTGAATCCATCTCCTCTCTCGCTCCAAAAGCTAAAGTCCAATTCAATCCCCCCAGAGAGACAAACAAGATCCAAACTGACAAGAAAATACACTGCCCCGGCCCCGGCCCCGGTCCCCCACCCCCCCACACCCCGCAACCCCCCACACACCCTGCACCCCCCACGTCAATCCCCCCAGCCCCCCACCCTGCCCCCCATCCTGACTCTCTGACAGTGCAGTACTCCCTCAGCACTGACCCTCTGACAGTGCGGCACTCCCTCAGCACTGACCCTCTGACAGTGCGGCACTCCCTCAGTACTGACCCTCTGACAGTGCGGCACTCCCTCAGTACTGACCCTCTGACAGTGCGGCACTCCCTCAGTACTGACCCTCTGACAGTGCGGCACTCCCTCAGTACTGACCCTCTGACAGTGCGGCACTCCCTCAGTACTGACCCTCTGACAGTGCGGCACTCCCTCAGTACTGACCCTCTGACAGTGCGGCGCTTCCTCAGCACTGACCCTCTGACAGTGCGGCACTCCCTCAGCACTGACCCTCTGACAGTGCGGCACTCCCTCAGCACTGACCCTCTGACAGTGCGGCACTCCCTCAGTACTGACCCTCTGACAGTGCGGCACTCGCTCAGTACTGACCCTCTGACAGTGCGGCACTCCCTCAGTACTGACCCTCTGACAGTGCGGCACTCCCTCAGTACTGACCCTCTGACAGTGCGGCACTCCCTCGGTACTGACCCTCTGACAGTGCGGCACTCCCTCAGTACTGACCCTCTGACAGTGCGGCACTCCCTCAGTACTGACCCTCTGACAGTGCGGCACTCCCTCAGTACTGACCCTCTGACAGTGCGGCACTCCCTCGGTACTGACCCTCTGACAGTGCGGCACTCCCTCAGTACTGACCCTCTGACAGTGCGGCACTCCCTCAGTACTGACCCTCTGACAGTGCGGCACTCCCTCAGTACTGACCCTCTGACAGTGCGGCACTCCCTCAGTACTGACCCTCTGACAGTGCGGCACTCCCTCGGTACTGACCCTTGTGCCTCCCTATCTCTCTGACCCCTGAACCTCTCTGAGATCTCTGCGCTCCTCCGATTCTGGCCTTTTGAAACTCTGATTTTTCCACCATTGCCGGTGGTTCCTGAGCTCCGGAATTCTCTCTCTCAACCTTGGGGCATCGGACCTGATCTCTCCTCATGTGGCTCAGAGATAATTTATGCTTTCTTGTGGTTGCTGTGGGGAATTGTGATGGTCAATGGTATTTTAGAGGCGGGAGAGATGGAGGAGAATGTTCCGGTTTCTCCTCCTCACGGGAAACAGCCGCTTTGTCAATTCCCTCAATCCCTTCAGGATCTCACTGAGATCATCCCTCAGCTTTGACACACGAGGATCTAGAAACCTCGTCTCTGCAGTGCTCCCTCATTATTTAACCCTTTCAGCCCTGCGATCCTCCCGGGAACCCTGAGTGCCTCCCTCTCCAAGGTCAGCCTCTCCTCGAGGAGCCCAGAGCTGAACGAGGTCACTCCCCATGGCTCTGACCAGGAGAGATCCTTTTCCCCAGGAGCCGGTATCTCCGCATGCGGAAGGACTGTATGTCTAACTCACGAGGGTGAAGTCCTCGGCTCCGCACTCGCTGCTCCGGTAACGGCATTCCAGCACCATCTCCTTGATGTCATGGCCCGTGCGGTCGAATAGCTCCGTCATGTCATACGTCTTGGTGGGGCTGAATCCGGCCAAGTCCGACGTCTGTCCGATAGCCTCCAGGAAGGCGGAGTAGTCGTATTCCCGAACCCCCAGCAGCCCCCCAAGCCAATACAGATCGTTCTTGGTGACGCGGGACTTACGGAAACTGTTCTGGTTACAGAGGGTGATGGCGGGAAACAGCATGCTGGAGCTGTCCATCTCATCCAGTGTGGTGACATGGTGATACTGGATGTAATAATCCACTCGGTCAGCCACCTGATACAGGAACAGAGCCAGTGACATGAGGAAGGAAACAGCCCAGAGTAACCGGCGGAACGTAATACCCCCTGGCAGAAAGATGTGATTCATCCCGTGCAGGGTGCAGCCATCAGCAAACACCGTGATGTCGGAGGGTTTCCGCTCCTCTGGCTCTGATAGACCCATCTCAAACTCTGCTCTGCCCCTCGCCTGCTCTGTCCTCGCCTCACCCTCTCCTGTCTCAGGCTGCGTGCTGTGCAGAGACCCAGTGCACTGTCACCAGCTCACTGACACAAGAGGTAAGACAATCCTGGAGAGGAGACGCAGCAGTGGGAATGAAGGGCGAGGACTCAGGGTGAGATCAGGTTACAGGAGCGCTTTGTTGCTGGAGAGAGAAAGAGAAACAAGGTCAGACGGAAAATGAAAGAGCGGCGCAGAGAGAGAGGGGGACAGATAGAGGAACAGAGAGAGGGACACAGAGAGAGGGACACAGAGAGGGGGACACAGAGAGAGGGACACAGAGAGAGGGACACAGAGAGAGGGACACAGAGAGAGGGACACAGAGAGAGGGACACAGAGAGAGAGGGACACAGGTAGAGAGGGACACAGAGAGAGGGACACAGAGAGAGGGACACAGAGAGAGGGACACAGAGAGAGGGAGGGGGGGAACACGGAGAGAGGGACACGGAGAGAGGGACACAGACAGAAGGACACGGAGAGAAGGACACAGAGAGAGGGACACAGAGAGAGGGACACAGAGAGAGGGACACAGAGAGGGACACAGAGAGAGGGACGGGGGGGGGGGAGGTGCGCAGAGAGGGACACAGAGAAAGTCAGAGCAAAAATGTGAATCAGACAGAGAGGGAGAGAGAGAGCAAAGAGAGGCAGACACAACGATAGAGCGAAACAGAGACAAAGGAGTCAGACAGAGAGCGAGAGACACAGAGGAGAAAGAGGGAAAGAGAAGAAAGAGGGAGATGGAGAGAAATATATATATATATATATGTATATATATATCGAGAGAGAGGGAAGGAGAGGGAGAGAGCATCTGTCTCTCTTCTCAATTACTGAAACGTGGCTAAGGGAGGGTCAGGACTGGTAGCTCAATGTTCCAGGGTACAGATGCTATAGGAAAGATAGAACAGGAGGTAAGAGAGGAGGGGGAGTTGCACTTTTGATGAAGGAAAACATCACGGCCGTACTGAGAGGGGACATATCCGAGGGTTCGGCCACTGAGTCTATGTGGGTAGAACTGAGAAATAAGAAGGGGGAAATCACTTTGATAGGGTTATACTATAGGCCCCCAAATAGTCAGCGGGAAATTGAGGAGCAAATATGTAAGGAGATTACAGATAGCTCCAAGAAAAATAGGGTGGTAATCGTCGGAGATTTTAATTTTCCCAACATTGACTGGGACAGCCATAGTATTAGAGGGTTGGATGGAGAGAAATTTGTTGAGTGTATTCAGGAGGAATTTCTCATTCAGTATGTGGATGGCCCGACTAGAGAGGGAGCAAACTTTGACCTCCTCTTGGGAAATAAGGAAGGGCAGGTGACAGAAGTGTTCGTGAGGGATCACTTTGGGACCAATGACCATAATTCCATTAGTTTTAAGATAGCTATGGAGAATGATAGGTCTGGCCCCAAAAGTTAAAATTCTAAATTGGGGCAAGGCCAATTTTGATGGTATCAGGCAGGAACTTTCAAAAGTTAACTGGGAGAATCTGTGGGAAAGCAAAGGGACGTCTGGTAAGTGGGAGGCTTTCAAAAGTGTGTTAACCAGTGTTCAGGGTCGGCACATTCTCCTGAGAGTGAAGGGCAAGGCTGGCAGAAGTAGGGAACCCTGGAAGACTTGGGATATTGAGGCCCTGGCCAAGAAAGGTAGGGGGAGTCTAAAACTAGAGGGCATAGGTTTAAGGTGAGAGGGGAGAGATACAAAAGTGTCCAGAGGGGCAGTTTTTTCACACAGAGGGTGGTGAGTGTCTGGAACAAGCTGCCAGAGGTAGTAGTAGAGGCAGGTACAATTTTGTCTTTTAAAAGCGTTTAGACAGTTACATGGGTAAGATGGGTATAGAGGGATATGGGCCAAATGCGAGCAAGTTGGATTAGCTTCAGGGTTTAATAAAAAGGGCGGCATGGACAAGTTGGGCCGAAGGGCCTGTTTCCATGCTGTAAACCTTTATGACTCTATGACTCTAAGAAGAAAGAGGCACATGACATGCACAGGCAGCTGGGATCAAGTGAATCCCTTGAAGAGTATAGGGGGTGTAGGAGTAGAGTTAAGAGAGAAATCAGGAGGGCAGAGGGGACACAGGATTGTTTTGGCAGATAAGACAAAGGAGAATCCAAAGAGCTTCTACAAATACATTATGGGCAAAAAAGTAAGAAGGGAGAGAGTCGGGCCTCTTAAGGATCAACAAGGTCATCTATGTGCGGATCCACAAGAGATGGGTGAGATCCTAAATGAATATTTCTCATCAGTATTCACTGTTGAGAAAAGCATGGATGCTAGGGAACTTGGGGAAATAAATAGTGATGTCTTGAGGAGTGTACATATAACAGAGAAGGAGATGCTGGAAGTCTTAAAGTGCATCAAGCTAGGTAAATCCCCGGGACCTGATGAAGTGTATCCCAGGACATTGTGGGAGGCTAGGGAGGAAATTGCGGGTCCCCTAGCCGAGATATTTGAATCATCGATAGTCACAGGTAAGGTGCCTGAAGATTGGAGAGTGGCAAATGTTGTGCCTTTGTTTAAAAAAGGCTGCAGGGAAAAGCCTGGGAACTACAGGCCAGTGAGCCTCACACCTGTGGTGGGTAAATTGTTGGAAGGTATTTTGAGAGACGGGATCTACAGGCATTTAGAGACGCAAGTACTGATTAGGGACAGTCAGCATGGCTTTGTGAGTGGAAAAACATGTCTCACAAATTTGGTTGAGTTTTTTGAAGGGGTAACCAAGAAGGTAGATGAGGGCAGTGCAGTTGATGTTGTCTACATGGACTTTAGCAAGGCCTTTGACAAGGTACCGCATGGTAGGTTGTTGCATAAGGTTAAATCTCACGGGATCCAGGGTGAGGTATCTAAATGGATACAAAATTGGTTTGATGACAGAAGCCAGAGGTGGTTGTAGAGAGTTGTTTTTCAAACTGGAGGTCTGTGACCAGCGGTGTGCCTCAGGGATCAGTGCTGGGCCCACTGTTATTTGTCATTTATATTAATGATTTGGATGAGAATATAGGAGGCATGGTTAGTAAGTTTGCAGATGACACCAAGATTGGTGACATAGTGGACAGTTATCTCGGATTGCAACGGGATCTTGACCAATTGGGCCAGTGGGCTGACGAATGGCAGATGGAGTTTAATTTAGGTAAATGCGAGGTGATGCATTTTGGTAGATTGAACAAGGGCAGGACTTACTCAGTTAATGGTGGGGCGTTGGGGAGAATTACAGAATACAGAGATCTAGAGGTACAGGGTCATAGCTCCTTGAAAGTAGAGTCACAGGTGGACAGAGTGGTGAAGAAGGCATTCGGCATGCTTGGTTTCATTGATCAGAACATTGAATACAGGAGTTGGGACATCTTGTTGAAGTTGTACAAGACATTGGTAAGGCCACACTTGGAATACTGTGTACAGTTCTGGTCACCCTATTATAGAAAGGATATTATTAAACTAGAAAGAGTGCAGAAGAGATTTACTCGGATGCTACTGGGACTTGATGGTTTGAGTTATAAGGAGAGGCTGAATAGACTGGGACTTTTTTCTCTGGAGTATAGAAGGCTGAGGGGTGATCTTATAGAGGTCTATAAAATAATGAGGGGCACAGATCAGCTAGATAGTCAATATCTTTTCCCAAAGGTTGGGGAGTCTAAAACTAGAGGGCGGAGGTTTAAGGTGAGAGGGGAGAGATACAAAAGTGTCCAGAGGGGCAATTTTTTCGCACAGAAGGTGGTGAGTGTCTGGAACAAACTGCCAGAGGTAGTAGTAGAGGCGGGTACAATTTTATCTTTTAAAAAGCATTCAGATAGTTACATGGGTACAATGGGTATAGAGGGATATGGGCCAAATGCGGGCAATTGGGACTAGCTTAGGGGTTTAAAAAAAAGGGCGGCATGGACAAGTTGGGCCGAAGGGCCTGTTTCCATGCTGTAAACCTCTATGACTCATTTGAAGTATGTGGGGCAGAAGACCAGGAAGTGGGTACAGTCCAGGAAAAACAAATGGACGAACAGAGAGAGAAGAGAGAGAGCAGGAGAAACAGAGAGAGAAGAGAGAGAGCAGGAGAACACTGCAACTGTTGGAAAGAGGGAGTGTGACAGAATGTGAGAGGGAGCAAGCGACAGGATGGGAGAGAGGGAGAGGGAGACAGGGTGGCGGAAGAAGAAAGAGGGTGGGCAAGAGCGGGAGTGAGCAGTGTGAACTGAGTGGAATGATATTGTTGGAGAGAGGAGAGGGCAGGCTCTGATCCGTGGGATTCTGAGTGAATGAGGGACCCCACGGGGAAAAGGTGAGATGCTGATAGGCAGCTGGCACACACTGTAACCTGGGTGACATCAGACAGGGAGTGTCCTCAGCTGTGTCACTCTCCCTGTGTCCCTCTCCCTGTGTCCCTCTCCCTGTGTCCCTCTCCCTGTGTCCCTCTCTCCGTGTCCCTCTCTCCGTGTCCCTCTCTCCGTGTCCCTCTCTCCGTGTCCCTCTCTCCATGTCCCTCTCTCCGTGTCCCACTCTCCGTGTCCCTCTCTCTGTCACCTGGGTCAGCTGTCAACCTAATAGAATCCAAATCACCCTGAGAGACTGTGCTGGAGTGAGGCTGAGGGAGAGGGAGAGTATGCAGGATATAAGCACCAGAATGAATGGCCGTTGTCTGTAGATGGAGTCAGGCACACTGAGCAGAGCCTGGGACGCAGGAGTGACCTGTTCTAATACTTGGAAATGAAGCCAGTCCTGCAGTCAGCAGCTGTGCTCAAGCTTTGTGCAGGTGTGAAGTGAGGGACAGCAGTCTTCATTCCTGTCTTTCTGTGAGAGGCTTTTATTGAACTGATCTTAAGATGACTGCCTCCAGAGGCAGACTCAGGGCATGGCCAAGTGACAACTGAGAGCAGCCATCAATCAGACTGGTGACGTTTCAGAATCCAAACCCCCCCCCCCTTTCAAAATGAACTAAAGATATACTTTCCAGCAGTCCCCTCTCCAGCGGTGAAGCTCTGATCATTCTTGTCTGTTGTAAATGTCAGTGTTTTTCCTCTGTAACTGGAAAAACTTTACCTGGACTGGAGATGGGATTGGAAAATTTATTGCAGTCATTTTTACTAGTTTCACTTGCAGCCTGTGTGTGCTTTTCTAAGCTGTCTCACTTGTAGACTTTGTCTGTTTTCCTTTGTTCTTTTCAGCAGTTTTTTTCCTGCCATTTTTCAACCTTTCTGTGTTCCAGGATTCTCACCGTCTTCCCTGTTCCTTTGGCAGGTTTTAAAAGTCATTTTCTGCCGCTCTCTGATGCCATAGTTCCAGTATAAGGACAGCTGTCTTCATTTGCGTGTTAGTATGAGGGAATCGATCCTGAGATGGTTGCCACCAGAGGCAGATCCCTGGCCCATAGATACATGACCCAGGAAAGCCTGAGGGGGCGACCAGACTGGCTACATTTCAAAACCCAAAAAGGTACTCCTTCTGTGAATTTGGTTTTTGTTTCCAATTGAACAATCTTTTGCGCATCGATAGTTCTCGACAGAGTGAACACTGGGGCTGTGACTGTTCCTCAGACACTCACTGAATGGGGCTGATCCAGTTCCAATCCACCCGCAGGAAGCCAAGGCCCAAGGCTTCCCATTGCATTCTACACACTGGACCTGCTGAAAGAGCCCAGACGTGGCCTCCTGGGCAGCGTGGGTAATTACTGTCCCACTCCCTTCACCCTGGGAGCAGTTTATTGAGTGTCTCACTCCAGTGAGTGGAGTCAGCTACAGAGCCAGACCAGGCAAGGATGCTCAATGTCCTTCCCTGAACTAGAAGAGGCCATTCAGCCCCTCCCCTGTTTCACCACACAATATATACAACAGGCCATTCGGCCCAGCCAGTCCATGTGGCATTTCTGCTCAACCCAAACTTTCTATCTTTCCTCATCTAAATCCATCACAGTATCCCTGCATCCCCGTCTCTTTCATAAGCCTGTTTAGTTTTCCCTTAAATATATTTATTCTACTCGCATCAGCCACTCCCCATGGGAGAGAGTCCCAAATTCTCCCCACTCTCTGTGGGAGCGAGTCCCGCATTCTCCCCACTCCCCATGGGAGCGAGTCCCACATTCTCCCCACTCCCCATGGGAGTGAGTCTCACATTCTCCCCACTCTCTGTGGGAGCGAGTCCCACATTCTCCCCACTCCCCGTGGGAGTGAGTCCCACATTCTTCCCACTCTCTGTTGGAGTGAGTCCCACATTCTCCCCACTCTCTGTGGGAGCGAGTCCCACATTCTCCCCACTCTCTGTTGGAGTGAGTCCCACATTCTCCCCACTCTCTGTGGGAGCGAATCCCACATTCTCCCCACTCTCTGTGGGAGCGAGTCCCACATTCTCCCCACTCTCTGTGGGAGCGAGTCCCACATTCTCCCCACTCTCTGTGGGAGCGAGTCCCACATTCTCCCCACTCTCTGGGTAAAGAGGTTTCTCCTGAATTCCCGATTGGATTTCTCGGGACTATCTGATACTGATGGCCTCCAGTGATTCTCCTTCCCAATGGGAGGAAACATTCTCTCTGTGTCCACTCTACCAAAACCTTTCAATCAGTTTGTCGATCTCTATTAGTGACCCCACAGACATCTATTTTCTAGAGTGTAGCAACCCAGCCAGTCAATCGTTTCCTGATGTGTAACTCTCACATTTCCTGTATCATCTTCATAAATCTCCCCCGTACCCCTTCCAGAGTCTCAATTTTCTTTATAATATGATGACCAGACGACGCAGAGTACTTGCACCCTCAGTATTTGGTAAGTGGTACACGCAGTAATTGGTGCACACTATATGGTACACGCAGTAAGTGTTACACGCAGTAAGTGGTACACGCAGTAAGTGTTACACGCAGTAAGTGGTACACGCAGTAAGTGTTACACGCAGTAAGTGGTACACGCAGTAAGTGGTACACGCAGTAAGTGTTACACGCAGTAAGTGGTACACGCAGTAAGTGGTACACGCAGTAAGTGTTACACGCAGTAAGTGGTACACGCAGTAAGTGTTACACGCAGTAAGTGTTACACGCAGTAAGTGGTACACGCAGTAAGTGTTACACGCAGTAAGTGATACACGCAGTAAGTGTTACACGCAGTAAGTGGTACACGCAGTAAGTGGTACACGCAGTAAGTGTTACACGCAGTAAGTGGTACACGCAGTAAGTGTTACACGCAGTAAGTGTTACACGCAGTAAGTGTTACACGCAGTAAGTGGTACACGCAGTAAGTGGTACACGCAGTAAGTGTTACACGCAGTAATTGGTACACTTCCCCTAAGTTTCAATTCCCTGGATGTAAAATCAAGCGCTTGATTTGTTTTTTTTCTGGCCTTGCTAACCTGCAACTTACAGATTGATTATTTAGACACTAAGATTCCTTTGTCCATCCACGCAACCTAAACTTGCACCTTCTAAGTAACAAGAGAGCTTCCTATTCTTCCACCCAGTTAGCTGAGTGGAAGAATGATTTGCCCATTCAGCAAGTTTATTGATGTACTGTAATTAGTTTCATTGTCACTCACCCTCAGGCTTCACTATCCTCCAGCCCCCCTTCCCAGCAAGGTGTCATTCCCAAATTTACAAATTGTGTTTTTAATTCTGTAATGTCCTGTTTTCAGGGATTG
Organism: Mustelus asterias; assembly: GCF_964213995.1. NCBI lineage: Eukaryota > Metazoa > Chordata > Chondrichthyes > Carcharhiniformes > Triakidae > Mustelus > Mustelus asterias. Next base: position 516,262 of record NW_027590247.1, read on the forward strand.
TGAGTTTTAATAAATATAAAGATGTGATGTGTGCCTGTACATTCAAACTAAATGGTAGGACTCTGAAGAGTGCAGTTGGGAATACAGGTACAGAATTCCCTGAAAGTGACGTCACAGGTGGATAGGGTGGTAAAGAGTGCCTTTGGTACATTGGCCTTTATAAATCGGAGTATCGAGTATAAAAGTTGGAGTGTTATGGTAAGGTTATATAAGGCATTGGTGAGGCCGAATCTGGAGTATTGTGTACAGTTTTGGTCACCTAGTTACAGGAAGGATGTAAATAAGATTGAAAGAGTGCAGAGAAGGTTCACAAGGATGTTGCCGGGACTTGAGAAGCTGAGTTACAGAGAGAGATTGAATAGGTTGGGACTTTATTCACTGGAGCGTAGAAGATTGAGGGGAGATTTGATAGAGGTGTATAAGATTTTGATGGGTATAGATAGAGTGAATGCAAGCAGGTTTTTTCCGCTGAGGCTAGGGGAGGAAAAAACCAGAGGGCATGGGTTAAGGGTGAAAGGAGAAAAGTTTAAAGGGAATATTAGGGGGGGCCTCTTCACGCAGAGAGTGGTGGGAGTGTGGAATGAGCTGCCGGATAAAGTGGTAAATGCGGGGTCACTTTTAACATTTAAGAAAAACTTGGACGGGTTCATGGATGAGAGGGGTGTGGAGGGATATGGTCCAAGTGCAGGTCAGTGGGACTAGGCATAAAATGGTTCGGCACAGACAAGAAGGGCCAAAAGGCCTGTTTCTGAGCTGTAATTTTCTATGGTTCTATGGTTCTAACAACAGAGTTATTCCAGGAGCTCTGGCCTGTCCCGATTACAAATTGAAAGTAAAACAGCAATCAGTGCAACACCCCAATGACATCACCATCAAATCATGTGATCAGCCCTTAAAGCAACCTGCAACCCTTTTAAATATATAACAGGTTCCAAAGTCCAAACCATTAATGCAAATTGTATAATCCTTCAGAATCCTACTCCCTTCCTTTCTCCTGCTGTCACTGTAAAATTTCTCACCAATTTGTTTTACATTCCTACATAATTTAGTTTTTTATTTCTCTCCTAATTCTCTCTTACCCTGCTCTCCGCCGCTGTCTCTGTACGAAATGTCTGTGTCTTTCCTGACCTTTAGTTGATACTTTATCATAGAATCATAGAAACCCTACAGTGCAGAAGGAGGCCATTCGGCCCATCGAGTCTGCACCGACCACAATCCCACCCAGGCCCTACCTATCCCCACATATTTACCCGCTAATCCCTCTAACCTACGCATCCCAGGACTCTAAGGGGCAATTTTTAACCTGGCCAATCAACCTAACCTGCACATCTTTGGACTGTGGGAGGAAACCGGAGCACCCGGAGGAAACCCACGCAGACACGAGGAGAATGTGCAAACTCCACACAGACAGTGACCCGAGCCGGGAATCGAACCCGGGACCCTGGAGCTGTGAAGCAGCAGTGCTAACCACTGTGCTACCGTGCCGCCCATCCATCCATATCATGTCAGCAATGTTTAGTTTGTTCTTCCCTTTCCGCTGAATATATTTTTCCGCTCGACTGAACACCTTTCGAATGCTTTCCATTGTTGGTCTACATCATTGTTTGTCAATATTGTGGACGATTTATTTTCTCAAGATCTCCTCTATCCCTCAAAATCAATTTTTCTTGAATCGATTAACTGGGTTTTCATCATGTTTATATCCTGCTCTTCCATCATCTTACAACACATTTTATTATGATCACTATTTCTTGTTTGTTCCCCCTACTGATGGAGCAATGCTGGTATCGTGGTAATGTCACTGGGCTAGTAATGCTGAGGATACAGGTTCAAATCCCACCACAACAACTGGTGGAATTTAAATTCAATTAATAAATCTGGAACATACTCGTCTCAGTAATGATGACCATGAAGCCATTGTTGTAAAAATCCATCTGCTTCACTAATGTCCTGATATAGAATCCTACAGTGCAGAAGGAGGCCATTCGGCCCATCGAGTCTGCACTGACCACAATCCCACCCAGGCCCTATCCTCATAACCCCATTGCATTTACCCTAGCTGGTCCATCTGACACTAAGGGGCAATTTAGCATGGCCAATCCACCTAACCCGCACATCTTTGGACTGTGGGAGGAAACCGGAGCACCCGGAGGAAACCCACGCAGACACCGGGAGAACGTGCAAACTCCACATAGTGACCCAAGCCGGGAATCGAAGCCGTGTCCCTGGCGCTGTGAGGCAGCAGTGATAACTACTGTGCCAGGGTGCTGCCCGTAGGGAAGGAAGTCTGCTGTCCTTACCCGGTCTGGCCTACATGTGACTCCAGAGCCTCAGCAACGTGGTTGACTCTTAACTGCCCTCTGAAATGGCCGAGTGAACCACTTAGTTCAAGGGCTCACTCGGCCATTGCTGAGCCAATGAGATTAGGGATGGGTAATAAACGCTGGACTTGCTGGTGACGCCCACATCCCGTGAACAAATAAAAAGGAAACCTCTGCTTCTCAGATCTGGTTCATTCCTCATTATTATCGATACACGAGATCACAGCTGATCTGTAACCTCCGTCTACCCAGCCTTGGTTCCATAGCCCTGAATCCCCTCAACCCAACAAAAATCTATCAATCATGGTTTTAAAATTCTCAATCCACTCCCAGGAGAATATTCCAGATTTATTTCAGTTTATTGATTCGTGTCACAAGCTGGCTTACATTAACACTGCAATGAAGTTACTGTGAAAACCCCCTGGATTTCCACTTCTCTCTGTGTGACAAAGGGCTTTCTGACATCCTTAACCACCCTCACCTCAATCATTCCCGTACAGAGGGACACATTGCCGTAGATTTTTCCCAATGGATTCAAACCAAACTGATATAGAAACATTCCTACTCGCAGCATCAGTATACCTACCATTGCCTGGGCCAATGAAATTATGAGGTGGTCGATTACCAGGCCAATGAGATTGGGGGATCATGTGGTAATGGCCAATGAGATTGTGAGATGGTGGATTATTGGGCCAATGGGATTGCAGGATGGTGGGTTACTGGGCCAATGAGATTGTGACCTAGTGAATTATGGGCCAGTGAGGTTGTGAGTTGATAAGGTACTGACGAATGAGATTGTGAGATGGCGGATTACTGGGCCAATTAGATTGCGGGATTGCGAAGCACTGGGTCACCGAGATTGTGAGGTAATGGATTGCTGAACCAATGAGATAGTGAGGTGATGGATTACTGGGCCAATGAGATTGTGAGGTGATGGATTACTGGGCCAATGAGGTTGTGAGGTGGTGGATTACTGGGCCAATGAGGTTGTGAGGTGGTGGATTACTGGGCCAATGAGGTTGTGAGGTGGTGGATTGCTGAACCAATGAGATAGTGAGGTGATGGATTACTGGGCCAATGAGATAGTGAGGTGATGGATTACTGGGCCAATGAGATTGTGAGGTGATGGATTACTGGGCCAATGAGATTGTGAGGTGGTGGATTACTGGGCCAATGAGATTGTGAGGTGATGGATTACTGGGCCAATGAGGTTGTGAGGTGGTGGATTACTGGACCAATGAGATTGTGAGGTGGTGGATTACTGGGCCAATGAGATTGTGAGGTGGTGGATTACTGGGCCAATGCAATTGTAGGATTGCTAACTACTGGGCCAATGAGATTGTGAGGTAGTAAATTATTGGGCCAATTAGATTGCGGAATTGCAATGTACTGGGCCAATGAGATTGTGAGGTAGAGGATTACTGGGCCAATGAGATTGTGAGGTAGAGGATTACTGGGCCAATGAGATTGTGAGGTGATGGATTGCTGGGCCAATGAGATTGTGGGATAGTGGCCCTTGGCTCTTGGTCGCAGTCAGAGTTTGATTATTCTAACTCTGAGGAGGGTTAGATTAACTTCATTTAGTCAGGGACAAACTCCGAGGGGTCAAAACTGCAGCCATTGGTGTTGTAAAGTGAATTAATAAAAACCGGTTGGACAGAATTGTTTGTTTGATAAAGCTTCAAATAGCAGTTTAAAATGAGCATGTTAGGATGAATTCTCATATCAACTTTCACAACCTGAGAAAGTCCCAAAGTGTTTGCAGACAATGCCGGGGAGTCAATGTGTAACGTAGAAAATAAAAAAGGATTTGAGTTGTGAGTTAATGAAGTTAATTTAGTCAATGATTAACTGCATCAGTGGATCCAGCCACTAGTTTGCAATCGGGAGAGTTTACAGTGAGAAGGTTTACACTGGGATTGAGGATGGGTCAGTTGGGATCGAGGATAATTGAGTATTAGACAGGGTCGATTCAGCAAGAATGTTCCCAATGGTGGGGGAGTCCAGAACTAGGGGTCATAGTTTGAGGATAAGGGGTAAATCTTTTAGAACTGAGGTGAGGAGAAATTTCTTCACCCAGAGGGTGGTGAATGTGTGGAATTCACTCCCACAGAAAGTAGTTGAGGCCAAAACATTGTGAGATTTCAAGAAGAAATTGGATATACCTCTTGGGGCTAACGGGATCGAGGGATATGGGGCGGGGGCGGGGGCGGGGGGGGGGGGGGGGGGGGGAGGGGAGGAAGGGATCAGGATATTGAATTTGATGATAAGCCATGATCAAAATGAATGGCGGAGCAGGCTCGAAGGGCCAAATGGCCTCCTCCTGCTTCTAGTTTCTATGATATGGGGAGGGGGGAGTGAGGGATACAGGGAGAAGGCGGGGAGTGAGGGAGAGGGGAGTGAGGGAGATGGGGGAGAGGGAGTGAGGGATACAGGGAGAAGGCGGGGAGTGAGGGAGAGGGGGTGAGGGATACAGGGAGAAGGCGGGGAGTGAGGGAGATGGGAGTGAGGGAGATGGGGAGAGGGAGTGAGGGGAGTGGAGTACTGTGTGCAGTTCTGGTCCCCACATTACAGGAAGGATGTGGAGGCTTTGGAGAGGGTGCAGAGGAGGTTTACCAGGATGTTGCCTGGTATGGAGGGGAGATCCTATGAGGAGAGGCTGAGGGATTTGGGATTGTTTTCGCTGGAAAGGCGGCGGCTAAGAGGGGATCTTATTGAAACATATAAGATGATTAGAGGTTTAGATAGGGTGGATAGTGATAGCCTTTTTCCTCTGATGGAGAAATCCAGCACGAGGGGGCATGGCTTTAAATTGAGGGGGGGTAGTTATAGAACCGATGTCAGGGGTAGGTTCTTTACCCAGAGGGTGGTGAGGGATTGGAATGCCCTGCCAGCATCAGTAGTAAATGCGCCTAGTTTGGGGGCGTTTAAGAGATCCGTAGATAGGTTCATGGACGAAAAGAAATTGCTTTAGGTTGGAGGGTCACAGTTTTTTTTTTTAACTGGTCGGTGCAACATCGTGGGCCGAAGGGCCTGTTCTGCGCTGTAATGTTCTATGTTCTATGATACAGGGAGAAGGCAGGGAGTGAGGGAGATGGGGAGAGGGAGTGAGGGATACAGGGAGAAGGCGGGGAGCGAGGGAGATGGGGAGAGGGGGTGAGGGAGACAGGGAGAAGGCGGGGAGAGAGGGAGATGGGGAGAGGGAGTGAGGGATACAGGAGGGAGAAGGCGGGGAGAGAGGGAGATGGGGAGAGGGAGTGAGGGATACAGGGAGAAAGCGGGAAGTGAGGGAGATGGGGAGAGGGAGTGAGGGATACAGGGAGAAGGTGGGGAGTGAGGGAGATGGGGCGAGGGAGTGAGGGATACAGGGAGAAGGTGGGGAGTGAGGGAGATGGGGAGAGGGAGTGAGGGATACAGGGAGAAGGTGGGGAGTGAGGGAGATGGGGAGAGGGAGTGAGGGATACAGGGAGAAGGTGGGGAGTGAGGGAGATGGGGAGAGGGAGTGAGGGATACAGGGAGAAGGCGGGGAGTGAGGGATACAGGGAGAGGGAGTGAGGGATACGAGAAGAGGGTGGGAATGACGCTGGGAGACAGGATGTTGTTAGTCGCCAGGAAATTGTCTCCTTGCTGAGTTGCTTTGTGGTTTTAGCTGCTGGTTTTTGCTCTGAGTCTATTGGGGGTTAATGAGAATCGATGTTGCTGCATTCACATCAGGAAAGAGGACAGGTTTGTGTCTGTCCCAGTCACGGGAAACACTTGGAGGTCACACTGCACTGTATCAGGAAGGTGCAGACACGATCCAGTAATGTACGTGGCCATTCAGCCCCTCCACACCATACTGGGCTGTGTGTGCTGTGTAATCATTGAACCAGAATTCTACCCCGTTTTACTGGGCAGCTCCAGTGAGTTGATTAACATGGGAATTCTAGGAAGGCTGGCAGAGATTCCCGCTGTGGAGGTGCCGGCGTTGGACTGGGGTAAACACAGTAAGAGTTTTAACAACACCAGGTTAAAGTCCAACAGGTTTATTTGGTAGCAAATGCCATTAGCTTTCGGAGCGCTGCTCCTTCGTCAGATGGAGTGGAAATCTGCTCTCAAACAGGGCACAGAGACACAAAATCAAGTTACAGAATACTGATTAGAATGTGAATCTCTACAGCCAACCAGGTCTTAAAGATACAGACAATGTGGGTGGAGGGAGCATTAAGCACAGGTTAAAGAGATGTGTATTGTCTCCAGACAGGACAGCCAGTGAGATTCTGCAAGTCCAGGAGGCAAGCTGTGGGGGTTACAGATAGTGTGACATGACCCCAATATCCCGGTTGAGGCCGTCCTCGTGTGTGCGGAACTTGGCTATCAGTTTCTGCTCAGCGACTCTGCGCTGTCGTGTGTCGTGAAGGCCGCCTTGGAGAATGCTTACCTGAAGATCAGAGGCTGAATGCCCGTCACTGCTGAAGTGTTCCCCCACAGGAAGAGAACAGTCTTGCCTGGTGATTGTCGAGCGGTGTTCATTCATCCGTTTGTCATTTTCATAAATGACCTGGATGAGGAAGTGGAGGGATGGGTTGGTAAGTTTGCTGACGGTGGTGTTGAGAATAGTTTGGAGGGATGTCAGAAGTTGCAGCGAGACATAGATAGAATGCAAGACTGGGCGGAGAAGTGGCAGATGGACTTCAACCCGGATAAGTGTGTAGTGATCCATTTTGGCAGATCCAATGGGATGAAGCAGCAGTATAATATGAAGGGTACCATTCTTAGCAGTGTAGAGGATCAGAAGGACCTTGGGGTCCGGGTCCATAGGACTCTTAAATCGGCCTCGCAGGTGGAGGATGCGGTCAAGAAGGCGTACGGAGTACTAGCCTTCATTAATCGAGGGATTGAGTTTAGGAGTCGGGAGATAATGCTGCAGCTTTATAGGACCCTGGTTAGACCCCACTTGGAGTACTGCGCGCAGTTCTGGTCACCTCATTACAGGAAAGATGTTGAAGCCATTGAAAGGGTGTAGAGGAGATTTACAAGGATGTTGCCTGGATTGGGGGGCATGCCTTATGAGGATAGGTTGAGGGAGCTTGGTCTCTTCTCCCTGGAGAGACGAAGGATGAGAGGTGACCTGATAGAGGTTTACAAGATGTTGAGAGGTCTGGATAGGGTAGACTCTCAGAGGCTATTTCCAAGGGCTGAAATGGTTGCTACGAGAGGACACAGGTTTAAGGTGCTGGGGGGTAGGTACAGAGGAGATGTCAGGGGTAAGTTTTTCACTCAGAGGGTGGTGGGTGAGTGGAATCGGCTGACGTCGGTGGTGGTGGAGGCAAACTCGTTGGGGTCTTTTAAGAGACTTCTGGATGAGTACATGGGATTTAATGGGATTGAGGGCTATAGATAGGCCTAGAGGTAGGGATATGATCGGCGCAACTTGTGGGCCGAAGGGCCTGTTTGTGCTGTGGCTTTCTATGTTCTATGTTCTATGTCATAGCGTCTGCATGGTCTCCCCAATGTACCATGCCTCGGGACATCCTTTCCTGCAGCGTATCAGGTAGACAACGTTGGCCGAGTTGCAAGAGTATGTACCGTGTACCTGGTAGATGGTGTTCTCACGTGAGATGATGGCATCCGTGCCGATGAGCCGGCACGTCTTGCAGAGGTTGCTGTGGCAGGGTTGTGTGGTGTCGTGGTCACTGTTCTCCTGAAGGCTGGGTAGTTTGCTGCGGACAATGGTCTGTTTGAGGTTGAGCGGTTATTTGAAGGCAAGAAGTGGAGGTGTGGGGATGGCCTTGGCGCGATGTTCGTCTTCATCAATGACATGTTGAAGGCCCTTACTACTCTCTGAGTAAAGAACCTACCTCTAACATCTGTCCTATATCTCTCACCCCTCAATTTAAAGCTATGTCCCCTCGTGTTAGCCATCACCATCCGAGGAAAAAGGCTCTCACTGTCCACCCTATCTAATCCTCTGATCATCTTGTATGCCTCTATTAAGTCACCTCTTAACCTTCTTCTCTCTAACAAAAACAACCTCAAGTCCCTCAGCCTTTCCTCGTACGATTTTCCCACCATACCAGGCAACATCCTGGTAAATCTCCTCTCCACCCTTTCTAACGCTTCCACATCTTTCCTATAATACGGCGACCAGAACTGTACGCAATACTCCAAATGCGGCCGCACCAGAGTTTTGCACAGTTGCAACATGACCTCATGGCCCGAAACTCAATCCCTCTACCAGTAAAGGCTAACACACCATATGCCTTCTTAACAACCCTATCAACCTGGGTGCCAACTTTCAGGGATCTATGCACATGGACACCCAGATCCCTCTGTTCATCCACACTACCAAGTATCTTACCATTAGCCCAGTACTCTGTATTCCTGTTACTCCTTCCAAAGTGAATCACCTCACACTTTTCCGCATTAAACTCCATTTGCCACCTCTCAGCCCAGCTCTGCAGCTTATCTATGTCCCTCTGTAACCTGCCACTTCCCTCCCCACTGTCCACAACCCCACCAACTTTAGTGTCATCCGCAAATTTACTAATCCATCCTTCTACGTCCTCATCCAGGTCACTTATAAAAATGACAAACAGCAGTGGCCCCAAAACAGATCCTTGCAGTACACCACTAGTAACTGAATATCCACTCCATCTGACGAAGGAGCAGCGCTCCGAAAGATAATGGTATTAGCTACCAAATAAACCTGTTGGACTTTAACCTGGTGTTGTTAAAACTCTTACAAAGATTCCTGCTCCAGAGCTCCCAGACAATCCTCACAAATTGTGGGAATAAGATAGGGACGAGGGGAGAATCTGTCTGTCTTCAAGGATGTGGAGATGCCGGCGTTGGACTGGGGTAAACACAGTAAGAAGTTTAACAACACCAGGTTAAAGTCCAACAGGTTTATTTGGTAGCAAAAGCCACACAAGTTTTCGGGAGCTCCAAGCCCCTTCTTCAGGTGAGTGGGAATTCTGTTCACAAACAGGGCATATAAAGACACAGACTCAATTTACATGAATAATGGTTGGAATGCGAATACTTACAGCTAATCAAGTCTTTAAGATACATAATCTTTAAGTCTTTAAGATATCTTAAAGACTTGATTCGCTGTAAGTATTCACATTCCATCCATTATTCATGTAAATTGAGTCTGTGTCTTTATTTGCCCTGTTTGTGAACAGAATTCCCACTCACCTGAAGAAGGGGCTTGGAGCTCCGAAAGCTTGTGTGGCTTTTGTTACCAAATAAACCTGTTGGACTTTAACCTGGTGTTGTTAAACTTCTTACCGTGTCTTCAAGGAGACAGAGTGATCTGAGGAGATCAACTGGGAACCGAGTGATTCCAGAAATCGACACTGGGCAGAGTGATCCCATCATTTACAAGGTTGAGTGATCTCAGACAGCTACAGCAGATAGTGAGATCCAAGGAATTTTCCAGGGGCAGAGAGATCCCAAGAGATCCACGGAAACAGAGAGATTCCACGGATCTTGATGTCCAGAGGGAGTTGGGTGTCCTTGCTCATGAGACACATTGGTTAGGAAGGAAAATGGTGCATCGCCTTTCACCATCAGGTGATCTGAATGAAAATGTCTTGCTGCATTCGTATAGTGTCTTGGAGCTTTGAGCCGGGGTGTTGTGTACATTTTGGTCTCCTTCACCCGATGAATCTCTGGGATGGAGGGATTACCTTATGAAGGGAAATTGTGGAAACTGGGCCTGTTATTTGTCTATTTATTCATTAATGTCATGGCTTACATTAACACTGCAATGAACTTAATGTTCTCTTGACTGTCGAAGAATGGGAGGCGATCTCATTGGAAAATACAAATTTCTTTACAAGGTGTGACAGGGTGGATGTGGATAGGATGTTTTCCCTGGCTGGGTGAGTCTAGAACCCGGGGGCACAGTCTCAGAATAAGGGACAGGCCATTTAAGACTGGGCAGAGTAAGAAGTCTCACAACCCCAGGTTAAAGTCCAACAGGTTTATTTGGAATCACGAGCTTTCGGAGCGCTGCTCCTTCCTCAGGTGAGTGGACTCATTTAGGACTGAGATGAGGAGGAATTTCTTCACTCAAGGGGTGGTGAACCTTTGGAATTCTCTCCCCAGGGGCTGTGGAAGCTCAGTCATTGAGCAAGTTCAAGATGGAAATCGATAAGTTTCCGGATACTCATGACATCAGAGGATTTGGGGAAGGGGGAAATGGTGTCCAGAGAGATAATCAGCCCTGATCTGTGTGAATGGTGGAGAATGCTCGATGGGCCAAATGGCCTACTCCGGCCCAGGCCCCAGAGTAATCCAGTGGATTTACTGGGAGAGAGATCCCAGGGAATCGATAGGATCAGAGTTCAGGCAGATGATGAGTTAAGGGGATGAAGGAGCAGGCAAGGACGGCACGGGAATGGAGTTAGGATTGAAATCGAGGATCCAATTCAATGTCAGAAGGAGCATGAGGGGCTGAATGGCCTCCTTGTGTTCCTATCAATGTCTGAGCTAAAAGGCAAGATTTGCTCCAAGGTCTGTCGCTCAATGCCTGTTGTTACTATGACATAATGTGGAGATGCCAGTGTTGGACTGGGGTTACTATGTTACTATGTGTTACTATGTTACTATGACAACCAGAGGAAGGTAAAAGGTCAAAATTAAGTTCAGAACAAACAGCTGAAGATGGCCATTGTAAAGAAGGATTTTTTTAGAATGCTTTTAACTCATCCTATCCCCTCACAGATCCCATCCACAACAGCCAATCACAGTCCATCATCGCAGTCAGAAACAAACATCTATATTCACCAAGTCAAATTATCCAATCGCATTCAAGCCCCAAGATTAACAACAACAAATCCTGATTCAGACCCAAAATAAACCAAATCCTCACGGGGTTAGATACAGAGTAAAGCTCCCTCGACACTGTCCCCCATCAAACACTCCCAGGACAGGTACAGCACGGGCTTAGATACAGAGTAAAGCTCCCTCGACACTGTCGCCATCAAACACTCCCAGGACAGGTACAGCACGGAGTTAGATACAGAGTAAAGCTCCCTCGACACTGTCCCCCATCAAACACTCCCAGGACAGGTACAGCACGGGGTTAGATACAGAGTAAAGCTCCCTCGACACTGTCGCCATCAAACACTCCCAGGACAGGTACAGCACGGAGTTAGATACAGAGTAAAGCTCCCTCGACACTGTCCCCCATCAAACACTCCCAGGATAGGTACAGCACGGGGTTAGATACAGAGTAAAGCTCCCTCTACACTGTCCCCATCAAACACTCCCAGGACAAGTACAGCACGGTGTTAGATACAGAGTAAAGCTCCCTCGACACTGTCGCCATCAAACACTCCCAGGACAGGTACAGCACGGAGTTAGATACAGAGTAAAGCTCCCTCTACACTGTTCCTATCAAACACTCCCAGGACAGATACAGCACGGGGTTAGATACAGAGTAAAGCTCCCTCTACACTGTCCCCCATCAAACACTCCCAGGACAGGTACAGCACGGGGTTAGAGTAAGTATTGAGATGAACATTCCTGATATCCCGATGTATCTTTCTCAAATGTCAGATTTTTAAACACTTCTGAATAAAGCACCGTCATCCAATCACCGAGTGAAGGTGATGAATTAGCTCGGACACTGAGTCTAGCTGCTTTGAGTTGGAAGTAGGGCGGATCACTCACATGCTGATAGGTGATGATGGATGGGTTTTACCTGATGTGAATATCTGAGGCAGTGACGCTGGGTTTATAAGCTGCCTGACTAGCTGGGTCTGGCTTTGTGCGGAGGGTTTGTGAGTATTTCCCTCTCGTACACACACCTCTTCCAGGAGCTAACGATCTTTATGTTGTTTCTGATCAGAGAGCTGGTTTGGCAGCTGTGACAGAGAAACAACCCTCTGTCTCTGTTCAATCCCAGTCTCTCACAGGCTGTTCGAAACTCCACCAAGGACAGGACTGCCCCCACCTCCACACTGCACTCGGAATAGCTGCGGCACTCCCTCACTACTGACCCTCTGACAGTGCGGCACTCCCTCAGTACTGACCCTCTGACAGTGCGGCACTCCCTCACTACTGACCCTCTGACAGTGCGGCACTCCCTCAGTACTGACCCTCTGACAGTGCGGCACTCCCTCACTACTGACCCTCTGACAGTGCAACACTCCCTCACTACTGACCCTCTGACAGTGCGGCACTCCCTCACTACTGACCCTCTGACAGTGCGGCACTCCCTCAGTACTGACCCTCTGACAGTGCGGCACTCCCTCAGTACTGACCCTCTGACAGTGCGGCACTCCCTCACTACTGACCCTCTGACAGTGCGGCACTCCCTCAGTACTGACCCTCTGACAGTGCGGCACCCCCTCAGTACTGACCCTCTGACAGTGCGGCACTCCCTCACTACTGACCCTCTGACAGTGCGGCACTCCCTCAGTACTGACCCTCTGACAGTGCGGCACTCCCTCAGTACTGACCCTCTGACAGTACTGGAGTGGGACTGTACACCTGGGTGTTGGAGCTCAGTGTTTGTTGTGGGATTTGAACTCACTGCCTCCTGGTTGTGAGGCGAGAGTACCCAGCGCTGAGTTAGCCGGCACTGGGAGCTGGTTCTAATGAGCCTCGCTGTGGCCTGCTGAATCTGTCACCTCGGGAGTCCAATCCCATCGATTGCCGGCTGCAGCCGTTCCAAAGAGGTTCACTGTGAACTCTGCTGCTCTCCTCATCGAGCCAGTCTGAATCAAACACTCGCCTCATTTTAGCTGCATGGTGGAACCCAGTCCCACCCTGGGAGGTCAGTGTGTGTCTCAGTGTGAGAGGGTTAGCAGCCTGGGTCCTGAGTGTGGAACCGGAGAGAGCAAGATCACAATAAAGAAATCTAGAGGAAAGAGAGAGGGAGACCCTGAGAGAGGCAGCGGGTGACGGAAAAACTGAGAAACAGCTGAACAGAGAGAGACAGAACAAGAGAGAGTGATAGAGATAGTGAAAGAGAGAGAAAAGAAAAGTGAAGAAGAATGATAGATTTATAGGAAAAAGAAAAAAGAGACATGCCATTGAAACAGAGAGGGAACGAGAAACAGAGTGAGAGAGAAAGAGAAACTAAGAGAGAGAGAGAGAAAAACTGAGAGAAACTGTGAGAGAAACCAGAGAGAGAAACTGTGAGAGAAACTGAGAGAGAGCAACAACTGAAAGAGAGAGAGAGAGAAACTGAGAGCGAGACAAACTGAGAGAGAGAGAGAACTGAAAGAGAGAGAGAGAGAAACTGAGAGCGAGACAAACTGAGAGAGAGAGAGAACTGAAAGAGGGAGAGAGAGAAACAAACTGAGAGAGAGAGAGAACTGAACGAGAGATAAAGAGAAACTGGGGGAGAAACTGAGAGAGAGAAACTGAGAGAGAGAAACTGAGAGAGAGAGAGAGAACTGAGAGAGAAAGAGAAACTGGGAGAGAAACAGAGAGAGAGAGGAACTGAGAGAGAGAGAGAAACAGAGAGAGAGAAACTGAGAGAGAGAGAGAAACTGAGGGAGAGAGGAACTGAGAGAGAGAAACTGGGAGAGAAACAGAGAGAGAGAGGAACTGAGAGAGAGAGAGAACTGAAAGAGAGAAACTGAGAGAGAGAGAGTGAACTGAGAGAGAGTGAACTGAGAGAGAGAAACTGAGAGAGAGAGAGAGAGAGAGAAACTGAGTGAGAGAGAGAAAGAGGGGGAAACAGAGAGAGGGAGAGTATTCCAGGGAGCGTATTTGGGGCAGCGTATCCCGGGCAGCGTATCCCGGGCAGCGTATTCCGGGCAGCGTATTAAGGGCAGTGTATTCCGGGCAGTGTATTCCAGGCAGTGTATTCTGGGCAGTGTATTCCGGGCAGTGTATTCTGGGCAGTGTATTCCAGACAGTGTATCCCGGGCAGTGTGTTCCAGGCTGTGCATTCCGGGCGATGTATTCCGGGCAGTGTTTCCCGGGCAGTGTATTCCAGGCAGTGTATCCCGGGCAGTGTATTCCGGGCAGTGTTTCCCGGGCAGTGTATTCCAGACAGTGTATCCCGGGCAGTGTGTTCCAGGCTGTGCATTCCGGGCTGTGTATTCCGGGCAGTGTTTCCCGGGCAGTGTATTCCAGGCAGTGTATCCCGGGCAGTGTATTCCTGGCAGTGTATTCCAGGCAGTGTATCCCGGGCAGTGTATTCCTGGCAGTGTATTCCAGGCAGTGTATCCCGGGCAGTGTATTCCGGGCAGTGTATTCCGGGCAGTGTATTCCTGGCAGTGTATTCCAGGCAGCGAATCCCGGGCAGCGTATCCTGGGCAGCGTATCCCAGGCAGTGTATTCCAGGCAGTGTATCCCGGGCAGTGTATTCTTGGCAGTGTATTCCGGGCAGTGTATTCCAGGCATCGAATCCCGGGCTGTGTATTTCGGGCAGTGTATACCGGTCAGTGTATTCCGGACAGTGTATTCCGGACAGTGTATTCCGGACAGTGTATCCCGGGCAGTGTATCCCGGGCAGTGTATACCGGGCAGTGTATTCCGGACAGTGTATTCCGGACAGTGTATTCCGGACAGTGTATCCCGGGCAGTGTATCCCGGACAGTGTATACCGGTCAGTGTATTCCGGACAGTGTATTCCGGACAGTGTATCCCGGGCAGTGTATACCGGGCAGTGCATCCCGGGCAGTGTATTCCGGGCAGTGTATTCCGGGCAGTGTATTCCGGGCAGTGTATTCCGGGCAGTGTATTCCGGACAGTGTATCCCGGACAGTGTATCCCGGGCAGTGTATTCCGGGCAGTGTATTCCGGGCAGTGTATCCCGGGCAGTGTATTCCGGACAGTGTATCCTGGGTGTGTATTCCGGGCAGTCTATTCCAGACAGTGTATTCCGGGCAGTGTATCCCGGGCAGTGTATCCCGGGCAGTGTATCCCGGGCAGTGTATCCCGGGCAGTGTATCCCGGGCAGTGTATCCCGGGCAGTGTATCCTGGGCAGTGTATTCCGGGCAGTGTATCCCGGGCAGGGTATCCTGGGTGTGTATTCCGGGCAGTCTATTCCAGACAGTGTATTCTGGGCAGCGTATTCCAGACAGTGTATTCTGGGCAGCGTATTCCAGGCAGTGTATTCCAGGCAATGTATTCCGGGCAGTGTATTCCGGGCAGCGTATTCCGGGCAGCGTATCCCGGGCAGCATATCCGAGGCAGCGTCTCCCAGGCAGCGTATTCTAGACAGTGTATTCCAGGCAGCGTATTCCGGGCAGTGTATTCCTGGCAGTGTATTCCAGGCAGCGAATCCCGGGCAGCGTATCCTGGGCAGCGTATCCCAGGCAGTGTATTCCAGGCAGTGTATCCCGGGCAGTGTATTCTTGGCAGTGTATTCCAGGCAGTGTATTAAGGCAGTGTATTAAGGCAGTGTATTCCAGGCAGTGTATTCCAGGCATCGAATCCCGGGCTGTGTATTTCGGGCAGTGTATTCCGGTCAGTGTATTCCGGGCAGTGTATCCCGGGCAGTGTATCCCGGGCAGTGTGTCCCGGGCAGTGTGTCCCGGGCAGTGTGTCCCGGGCAGTGTGTCCCGGGCAGTGTATCCCGGGCAGTGTATTCCGGGCAGTGTATCCCGGGCAGTGTTTCCCGGGCAGTGTATCCCGGGCAGTGTATCCCGGGCAGTGTATCCCGGGCAGTGTATCCCGGGCAGTGTATCCTGGGTGTGTATTCCGGGCAGTCTATTCCAGACAGTGTATTCTGGGCAGGTATTCCAGACAGTGTATTCTGGGCAGCGTATTCCAGGCAGTGTATTCCAGGCAATGTATTCCGGGCAGTGCATTCCGGGCAGCGTATCCCGGGCAGCATATCCGAGGCAGCATCTCCCAGGCAGCGTATTCTAGACAGTGTATTCCAGGCAGTGTATTCCAGGCAGCGTATTCCGGGCAGTGTATTCCGGGCAGTGTATTGACTGCAGTGTATTCCGGGCAGCGAATCCCGGGCTGTGTATTCTGGGCAGTGTATTCCAGGCAGTGTACCCCGGGCAGTGTATCCCGGGCAGTGCATTCCGGGCAGTGTATTCCGGGCAGTGTATTCCGGGCAGTGTTTCCCGGGCAGTGTATTCCGGGCAGTGTATCCTGGGTGTGTATTCCGGGCAGTCTATTCCAGACAGTGTATTCCGGACAGTGTATTCCGGACAGTGTATCCCGGGCAGTGTATCCCGGGCAGTGTATCCCGGGCAGTGTATCCCGGGCAGTGTATCCCGGGCAGTGTATTCCGGGCAGTGTATCCCGGGCAGTGTATTCCGGGCAGTGTATTCCGGGCAGTGTTTCCCGGGCAGTGTATTCCAGGCAGTGTATTCCAGACAGTGTATTCTGGGTAACGTATTCCAGGCAGTGTATTCTGGGCAACGTATTCCGGGCAGTGTATTCCGGACAGTGTATTCCAGGCAGTGTATTCTGGGCAACGTATTCCGGGCAGTGTATTCCGGACAGTGTATTCCTGGCAGTGTATTCCAGGCAGCGAATCCCGGGCAGTGTATTCCAGGCTGTGCATTCCGGGCACTGTATTCCGGGCAGTGTATTCCGGGCAGTGTTTCCTGGGCAGTGTATTCCGGGCAGTGTATTCCAGATAGTGTATTCTGGGCAGCGTATTCCAGACAGTGTATTCTGGGCAGCGTATTCCAGGCAGTGTATTCCAGGCAATGTATTCCGGGCAGTGTATTCCGGGCAGCGTATCCCGGGCAGCATATCTGAGGCAGCGTCTCCCAGGCAGCGTATTCTAGACAGTGTATTCCGGGCAGTGTATTCCGGGCAGTGTATTCCTGGCAGTGTATTCCAGGCAGCGAATCCCGGGCAGCGTATCCTGGGCAGCGTATCCCAGGCAGTGTATTCCAGGCAGTGTATCCCGGGCAGTGTATTCTTGGCAGTGTATTCTTGGCAGTGTATTCTTGGCAGTGTATTCCTGGCAGTGTATTAAGGCAGTGTATTAAGGCAGTGTATTCCAGGCAGTGTATTCCAGGCATCGAATCCCGGGCTGTGTATTTCGGGCAGTGTATTCCGGTCAGTGTATTCCGGTCAGTGTATTCCGGACAGTGTATCCCGGGCAGTGTATCCCGGGCAGTGTATCCCGGCCAGTGTATCCCGGGCAGTGTATACCGGGCAGTGCATCCCGGACAGTGTATTGCGGACAGTGTATTGCGGACAGTGTATTCCGGACAGTGTATCCCGGGCAGTGTATCCCAGGCAGTGTATCCCGGGCAGTGTATTCCGGGCAGTGTATCCCGGGCAGTGTATCCCGGGCAGTGTATCCCGGGCAGTGTATCCTGGGTGTGTATTCCGGGCAGTCTATTCCAGACAGTGTATTCTGGGCAGCGTATTCCAGACAGTGTATTCTGGGCAGCGTATTCCAGGCAGTGTATTCCAGGCAATGTATTCCGGGCAGTGTATTCCGGGCAGCGTATCCCGGGCAGCATATCCGAGGCAGCGTCTCCCAGGCAGCGTATTCTAGACAGTGTATTCCAGGCAGCGTATTCCGGGCAGCGTATTCTCTGGGAGGCAAGAGAAGTGATTGCAGAGCCTCTGGCTCTGATCTTCAGGTCGTCGTTGGCCTCTGGTATAGTACCAGAAGATTGGAGGTTAGCGAATGTTGTCCCATTGTTTAAGAAGGGGAACAGAGACTTCCCCGGGAATTATAGACCGGTGAGTCTCACTTCTGTTGTCGGCAAGATGTTGGAAAAAATTATAAGGGATAGGATTTATAGTTATTTGGAGAGTAATGAATTGATAGGTGATAGTCAGCATGGTTTTGTGGCAGGTAGGTCGTGCCTTACTAACCTTATTGAGTTTTTTGAGAAAGTGACCAAGGAGGTGGATGGGGGCAAGGCAGTGGACGTGGTATATATGGATTTTAGTAAGGCGTTTGATAAGGTTCACCATGGTAGGCTTCTGCAGAAAATGCAGATGTATGGGATTGGGGGTGATCTAGGAAATTGGATCAGGAATTGGCTAGCGGATAGGAAACAGAGGGTGGTGGTTGATAGTAAATATTCATCATGGAGTGCGGTTACAAGTGGTGTACCTCAGGGATCTGTTTTGGGGCCACTGCTGTTTGTAATATTTATTAATGATCTGGATGAGGGTATAGTTGGGTGGATTAGCAAATTTGCTGATGACACCAAAGTCGGTGGTGTGGTAGACAGTGAGGAAGGGTGTCGTAGTTTGCAGGAAGACTTAGACAGGTTGCAAAGTTGGGCCGAGAGGTGGCGGATGGAGTTTAATGCGGAGAAGTGTGAGGTAATTCACTTTGGTAGGAATAACAGATGTGTTGAGTATAGGGCTAACGGGAGGACTTTGAATAGTGTGGAGGAGCAGAGGGATCTAGGTGTATGTGTGCATAGATCCCTGAAAGTTGGGAATCAAGTAGATAAGGTTGTTAAGAAGGCATATGGTGTCTTGGCGTTTATTGGTAGGGGGATTGAATTTAGGAGTCGTAGCGTTATGTTGCAACTGTACACAACTCTGGTGCGGCCGCACTTGGAGTACTGTGTGCAGTTCTGGTCCCCACATTACAGGAAGGATGTGGAGGCTTTGGAGAGGGTGCAGAGGAGGTTTACCAGGATGTTGCCTGGTATGGAGGGGAGATCCTATGAGGAGAGGCTGAGGGATTTGGGATTGTTTTCGCTGGAAAGGCGGCGGCTAAGAGGGGATCTTATTGAAACATATAAGATGATTAGAGGTTTAGATAGGGTGGATAGTGATAGCCTTTTTCCTCTGATGGAGAAATCCAGCACGAGGGGGCATGGCTTTAAATTGAGGGGGGGTAGTTATAGAACCGATGTCAGGGGTAGGTTCTTTACCCAGAGGGTGGTGAGGGATTGGAATGCCCTGCCAGCATCAGTAGTAAATGCGCCTAGTTTGGGGGCGTTTAAGAGATCCGTAGATAGGTTCATGGACGAAAAGAAATTGGTTTAGGTTGGAGGGTCACAGTTTTTTTTTTTAACTGGTCGGTGCAACATCGTGGGCCGAAGGGCCTGTTCTGCGCTGTAATGTTCTATGTTCTATGTTCTATGTTCTATTCCGGGCAGTGTATTCCTGGCAGTGTATTCCGGGCAGTGAATCCCGGGCTGTGTATTCTGGGCAGTGTATTCCAGGCAGTGTACCCCGGGCAGTGTACCCCGGGCAGTGTACCCCGGGCAGTGTACCCCGGGCAGTGTACCCCGGGCAGTGTATCCCGGGCAGTGTATTCCGGGCAGTGTTTCCCGGGCAGTGTATTCCGGGCAGTGTATCCTGGGTGTGTATTCCGGGCAGTCTATTCCAGACAGTGTATTCCGGACAGTGTATTCCGGACAGTGTATCCCGGGCAGTGTATCCCGGGCAGTGTATCCCGGGCAGTGTATCCTGGGCAGTGTATCCCGGGCAGTGTATCCCGGGCAGTGTATCCCGGGCAGTGTATCCCGGGCAGTGTATCCCGGGCAGTGTATCCCGGGCAGTGTATCCCGGGCAGTGTATCCCGGGCAGTGTATTCCGGGCAGTGTTTCCCGGGCAGTGTATTCCAGGCAGTGTATTCCAGACAGTGTATTCTGGGTAACGTATTCCAGGCAGTGTATTCTGGGCAACGTATTCCGGGCAGTGTATTCCGGACAGTGTATTCCTGGCAGTGTATTCCAGGCAGCGAATCCCGGGCAGTGTATTCCAGGCTGTGCATTCCGGGCACTGTATTCCTGGCAGTGTATTCCGGGCAGTGTATTCCGGGCAGTGTATTCCACGCATCGAATCCCGGGCTGTGTATGTCGGGCAGTGTATTCCGGTCAGTGTATTCCGGACAGTGTATCCCGGGCAGTGTATCCCGGGCAGTGTATTCCGGGCAGTGTATCCCGGGCAGCGTATTTCAGGCAGTGTATTCCAGGCAGTGTATTCCAGGCAGTGTATTCCGGACAGTGTATTCCGGACAGTGTATTCCGGACAGTGTATTCCGGACAGTGTATTCCGGACAGTGTGTTCCGGACAGTGTATTCCGGGCAGTGTATTCCAGGCAGTGTATTCCAGGCAGCGAATCCCAGGCAGTGTATTCCAGGCAGTGTATTCTGGGCAGTGTATCCCGGGCAGTGTATTCCAGGCATCGAATCCCGGGCTGTGTATTTCGGGCAGTGTATTCCGGACAGTGTATTCCGGACAGTGTATTCCGGTCAGTGTATTCCGGTCATTGTATTCCGGACAGTGTATTCCGGACAGTGTATTCCGGACAGTGTATTCCGGACAGTGTATCCTGGGCAGTGTATCCCGGCAGTGTATCCCGGGCAGTGTACTCCGGGCAGTGTACTCCGGGCAGTGTATTCCGGACAGTGTATTCCGGACAGTGTATTCCGGACAGTGTATCCCGGGCAGTGTATCCCGGGCAGTGTATTCCGGGCAGCGTATCGCAGGCAGCGTATCCGAGGCAGCGTATCCCAGGCAGCGTATTCTAGGCAGCGTATTCCAGGCAGTGTATTCCAGGCAGTGTATTCCAGGCAGTGTATTCCGGGCAGTGTATTCCTGGTAGTGTATCCCGGGCAGCTATTCCCGGGCTGTGTATTCTCGGCAGTGTATTCTGGGTAGTGTATTCTGGGCAATGTATGCTGGGCAGTGTATCCCGGGCAGTGTAACCCAGGCAGTGTATTCCGGGCAGTGTATTCCGGGCGATGTATTCCGGGCAGTGTTTCCCGGGCAGTGTGTTCCAGGCAGTGCATTCCGAGCAGTGTATTCCGGGCAGTGTATTCCAGGCAGTGTATCCTGGGCAGTGTATTCCGGGCAGTGTTTCCCAGGCAGTGTATTCCAGACAGTGTATTCCAAGCAACGTATTCCGGGCAGTGTATTCCGGGCAGTGTATTCCGGGCAGTGTTTCCTGGGCAGTGTATTCCGGGCAGTGTTTCCTGGGCAGTGTATTCCAGGCAGTGTATTAAGGCAGTGTATTAAGGCAGTGTATTCCAGGCAGTGTATTCCAGGCAGTGTATTCTGGGCAGTGTATCCCGGGCAGTGTATTCTAGGCATCGAATCCCGGGCAGTGTATTCCAGACAGTGTATTCTGGGCAGCGTATTCCTGGCAGTGTATTCCGGACAGTGTATCCTGGGCAGTGTATTCCAGGCCGTGTATTCCAGGCCGTGTATTCCAGGCCGTGTATTCCAGGCAGTGTATTCCAGAGCAGTGTATTCCGGGCAGTGTATTCCAGGCCGTGTATCCTGGACAGTGTATTCCGGGCAGTGTTTCCCAGGCAGTGTATTCCAGACAGTGTATTCCAGACAGTGTATTCCAAGCAACGTATTCCGGGCAGTGTATTCCGGGCAGAGTATTCCGGGCAGTGTTTCCTGGGCAGTGTATTCCATGCACTGTATCACGGGCTGTGTATTTCGGGCAGTGTATTCCAGGCAGTGTATCACGGGCCGTGTATTTCGGGCTGTGTATTTCGGGCAGTGTATTCTGGGCAGTGTATCCCGGGCGGTGTATTCCAGGCCGTGTATTCCAGGCTGTTTATTCCGGGCAGCGTATTCCGGGCAGTGTATTCTGGGCAGCGTATCCCGGGCAGCGTATCCTGGGCAGTGTATCCCGGGCAGTGTATCCCGGGCAGTGTATCCCGGGCAGTGTATCCCGGGCAGTGTATCCTGGGCAGTGTATCCCGGGCAGTGTATTCCGGGCAGCGTATCCCCGGCAGCGTATTCCAGGTAGCGTATTCCAGGCAGTGTATTCCGGGCCGTGTATTCCGGACAGTGTATTCCGTACAGTGTATTCCGGGCAGTGTATTCCAGGCAGTGTATTCGAGGCAGCGAATCCCGGGCTGCATATCCCTGGGAGTGTATCCCAGGCAGTGTATTCCAGGCAGTGTATTCCAGGCAGTGTATTCCAGGCAGTGTATTCCAGGCAGTGTATTCCGGGCAGTGTATTCCGGGCAGTGTATCCTGGGCAGTGTGTTCCAGGCATCGAATCCCGGGCTGTGTATGTCGGACAGTGTATTCTGGACAGTGTATTCACGTCAGTGTATCCCGGGCAGTGTCTCCCGGGCAGTGTATCCCGGGCAGTGTATCCCGGGCAGTGTATCCCGGGCAGTGTATCCCGGGCAGTGTATTCCGGGCAGTGTATCCTGGGCGGTGTATTCCGGGCTGTCTATTCCAGACAGTGTATTCAGGGCAGCGTATTCCAGGCAGTGTATTGCAGGCAATGTATTCCGGGCAGTGTATCCCGGGCAGTGTATCCCGGGCAGTGTATCCCGGGCAGTGTATCCCGGGCAGTGTATCCCGGGCAGTGCATTCCGGGCAGTGTATTCCAGGCAGTGTATTCCGGGCAGTGTATTCCAGACAGTGTATTCCGGGCAGCGTATTCCAGGCAGTGAATTCCAGGCAATGTATTCCGGGCAGTGTATTCCGGGCAGCGTATCCCGGGCAGTGTATTCCAGGCAGTGTATTCCAGGCAGTGTATTCCAGGCAGTGTATTCTGGGCAGTGTATTCCGGACAGTGTATTCCAGGCAGTGTATTCCGGGCAGCGGATCACGGGCTGTGTATTTCGGGCAGTGTATTCCGGACAGTGTATTCCGGGCAGTGTATTCCGGGCAGTGTATTCCGGGCAGTGTATCCTGGGCAGTGCATTCCAGGCAGTGTATTCCGGGCAGTGTATTCCAGGCAGTGTATTCCGGGCAGTGCATTCCAGGCAGTGTATTCCGGGCAGCGTATTCCAGGCAGTGAATTCCAGGCAATGTATTCCAGGCAGTGTATTCCGGGCAGCGAATCACGGGCTGTGTATTCTCGGCAGTGTATTCCAGGCAGTGTATTCCGGGCAGCGGATCACGGGCTGTGTATTTCGGGCAGTGTATTCCGGACAGTGTATTCCGGGCAGTGTATTCCGGGCAGTGTATTCCGGGCAGTGTATCCTGGGCAGTGCATTCCAGGCAGTGTATTCCGGGCAGTGTATTCCAGGCAGTGTATTCCGGGCAGTGCATTCCAGGCAGTGTATTCCGGGCAGCGTATTCCAGGCAGTGAATTCCAGGCAATGTATTCCAGGCAGTGTATTCCGGGCAGCGAATCACGGGCTGTGTATTCTCGGCAGTGTATTCTGTGTAGTGTATTCTGGGCAATGTATCCTGGGCAGTGTATCCCGGGCAGTGTATTCCAGGCAGTGTGTTCCAGGCAGTATATCCCAGGCAGTGTATCCCAGGCAGTGTATTACGGCAGTATATTCCAGGCAGCGTATCCCGGGCAGCGTATCCCGGGCAGCGTATCCCGGGCAGCGTATCCCGGGCAGTGTATTCCAGGCAGTGTATTCTGGGCAGTGTATTCCGGGCCGTGTATTCCGGGCCGTGTATTCCGGGGCGTGTATTCCAGGCCGTGTATTCCGGGCAGCGTATACCGGGCAGTGTCTCCCGGGCAGCGACTCCCGGGCAGTGTATTCCAGGCAGTGCATTCTGGGCAGCGTATTCCAGGCAGCGTATTCCAGGCAGTGTATTCCAGGCAGTGTATTCCAGGCAGTGTATTCCAGGCAGTGTATCACGGGCCGTGTATTTCGGGCTGTGTATTTCGGGCGGTGTATCCCGGGCGGTGTATCCCGGGCGGTGTATTCCGGGCAGTGTATTCCGGGCTGTGTATTCCGGGCAGTGTATTCCGGGCAGTGTATTCCATGCACTGTATCACGGGCTGTGTATTTCGGGCAGTTTATCCCGGGCAGTGTATCCCGGGCAGTGTATTCCGGGCTCTGCATCCCGGGCAGTGTGTCCCGGGCAGTGTATCCCGGGCAGTGTATCGCGGGCAGTGTATCGCGGGCAGTGTATCGCGGGCAGTGTATCGCGGGCAGTGTATCGCGGGCAGTGTATCGCGGGCAGCGTATCCCGGGCAGCGTATCCCGGGCAGCGTATCCCGGGCAGCGTATCCCAGGCAGCGTATTCCAGGCAGTGTATTCCAGGCAGTGTATTCCGGGCAGTGTATTCCTGGTAGTGTATCCCGGGCAGCTATTCCCGGGCTGTGTATTCTCGGCAGTGTATTCTGGGTAGTGTATTCTGGGCAATGTATGCTGGGCAGTGTATCCCGGGCAGTGTAACCCAGGCAGTGTATTCCGGGCAGTGTATTCCGGGCGATGTATTCCGGGCAGTGTTTCCCGGGCAGTGTGTTCCAGGCAGTGCATTCCGAGCAGTGTATTCCGGGCAGTGTATTCCAGGCAGTGTATCCTGGGCAGTGTATTCCGGGCAGTGTTTCCCAGGCAGTGTATTCCAGACAGTGTATTCCAAGCAACGTATTCCGGGCAGTGTATTCCGGGCAGTGTATTCCGGGCAGTGTTTCCTGGGCAGTGTATTCCGGGCAGTGTTTCCTGGGCAGTGTATTCCAGGCAGTGTATTAAGGCAGTGTATTAAGGCAGTGTATTCCAGGCAGTGTATTCCAGGCAGTGTATTCTGGGCAGTGTATCCCGGGCAGTGTATTCTAGGCATCGAATCCCGGGCAGTGTATTCCAGACAGTGTATTCTGGGCAGCGTATTCCTGGCAGTGTATTCCGGACAGTGTATCCTGGGCAGTGTATTCCAGGCCGTGTATTCCAGGCTGTGTATTCCAGGCCGTGTATTCCAGGCAGTGTATTCCAGAGCAGTGTATTCCGGGCAGTGTATTCCAGGCCGTGTATCCTGGACAGTGTATTCCGGGCAGTGTTTCCCAGGCAGTGTATTCCAGACAGTGTATTCCAGACAGTGTATTCCAAGCAACGTATTCCGGGCAGTGTATTCCGGGCAGAGTATTCCGGGCAGTGTTTCCTGGGCAGTGTATTCCATGCACTGTATCACGGGCTGTGTATTTCGGGCAGTGTATTCCAGGCAGTGTATCACGGGCCGTGTATTTCGGGCTGTGTATTCTGGGCAGTGTATCCCGGGCGGTGTATTCCAGGCCGTGTATTCCAGGCTGTTTATTCCGGGCAGCGTATTCCGGGCAGTGTATTCCGGGCAGCGTATCCCGGGCAGCGTATCCTGGGCAGTGTATCCCGGGCAGTGTATCCCGGGCAGTGTATCCCGGGCAGTGTATCCCGGGCAGTGTATCCTGGGCAGTGTATCCCGGGCAGTGTATTCCGGGCAGCGTATCCCCGGCAGCGTATTCCAGGTAGCGTATTCCAGGCAGTGTATTCCGGGCCGTGTATTCCGGACAGTGTATTCCGTACAGTGTATTCCGGGCAGTGTATTCCAGGCAGTGTATTCGAGGCAGCGAATCCCGGGCTGCATATCCCTGGGAGTGTATCCCAGGCAGTGTATTCCAGGCAGTGTATTCCAGGCAGTGTATTCCAGGCAGTGTATTCCAGGCAGTGTATTCCGGGCAGTGTATTCCGGGCAGTGTATCCTGGGCAGTGTGTTCCAGGCATCGAATCCCGGGCTGTGTATGTCGGACAGTGTATTCTGGACAGTGTATTCACGTCAGTGTATCCCGGGCAGTGTCTCCCGGGCAGTGTATCCCGGGCAGTGTATCCCGGGCAGTGTATCCCGGGCAGTGTATCCCGGGCAGTGTATTCCGGGCAGTGTATCCTGGGCGGTGTATTCCGGGCTGTCTATTCCAGACAGTGTATTCAGGGCAGCGTATTCCAGGCAGTGTATTGCAGGCAATGTATTCCGGGCAGTGTATCCCGGGCAGTGTATCCCGGGCAGTGTATCCCGGGCAGTGTATCCCGGGCAGTGTATCCCGGGCAGTGCATTCCGGGCAGTGTATTCCAGGCAGTGTATTCCGGGCAGTGTATTCCAGACAGTGTATTCCGGGCAGCGTATTCCAGGCAGTGAATTCCAGGCAATGTATTCCGGGCAGTGTATTCCGGGCAGCGTATCCCGGGCAGTGTATTCCAGGCAGTGTATTCCAGGCAGTGTATTCCAGGCAGTGTATTCTGGGCAGTGTATTCCGGACAGTGTATTCCAGGCAGTGTATTCCGGGCAGCGGATCACGGGCTGTGTATTTCGGGCAGTGTATTCCGGACAGTGTATTCCGGGCAGTGTATTCCGGGCAGTGTATTCCGGGCAGTGTATCCTGGGCAGTGCATTCCAGGCAGTGTATTCCGGGCAGTGTATTCCAGGCAGTGTATTCCGGGCAGTGCATTCCAGGCAGTGTATTCCGGGCAGCGTATTCCAGGCAGTGAATTCCAGGCAATGTATTCCAGGCAGTGTATTCCGGGCAGCGAATCACGGGCTGAGTATTCTCGGCAGTGTATTCCAGGCAGTGTATTCCGGGCAGCGGATCACGGGCTGTGTATTTCGGGCAGTGTATTCCGGACAGTGTATTCCGGGCAGTGTATTCCGGGCAGTGTATTCCGGGCAGTGTATCCTGGGCAGTGCATTCCAGGCAGTGTATTCCGGGCAGTGTATTCCAGGCAGTGTATTCCGGGCAGTGCATTCCAGGCAGTGTATTCCGGGCAGCGTATTCCAGGCAGTGAATTCCAGGCAATGTATTCCAGGCAGTGTATTCCGGGCAGCGAATCACGGGCTGTGTATTCTCGGCAGTGTATTCTGTGTAGTGTATTCTGGGCAATGTATCCTGGGCAGTGTATCCCGGGCAGTGTATTCCAGGCAGTGTGTTCCAGGCAGTATATCCCAGGCAGTGTATCCCAGGCAGTGTATTACGGCAGTATATTCCAGGCAGCGTATCCCGGGCAGCGTATCCCGGGCAGCGTATCCCGGGCAGCGTATCCCGGGCAGTGTATTCCAGGCAGTGTATTCTGGGCAGTGTATCCCGGGCAGTGCATTCCGGGCAGTGTATTCCGGGCAGTGTATTCCGGGCCGTGTATTCCGGGCCGTGTATTCCGGGGCGTGTATTCCAGGCCGTGTATTCCGGGCAGCGTATACCGGGCAGTGTCTCCCGGGCAGCGACTCCCGGGCAGTGTATTCCAGGCAGTGCATTCTGGGCAGCGTATTCCAGGCAGCGTATTCCAGGCAGTGTATTCCAGGCAGTGTATTCCAGGCAGTGTATTCCAGGCAGTGTATTCCAGGCAGTGTATCATGGGCCGTGTATTTCGGGCTGTGTATTTCGGGCGGTGTATCCCGGGCGGTGTATCCCGGGCGGTGTATTCCGGGCAGTGTATTCCGGGCTGTGTATTCCGGGCAGTGTATTCCGGGCAGTGTATTCCATGCACTGTATCACGGGCTGTGTATTTCGGGCAGTGTATCCCGGGCAGTGTATCCCGGGCAGTGTATTCCGGGCTCTGCATCCCGGGCAGTGTGTCCCGGGCAGTGTATCCCGGGCAGTGTATCGCGGGCAGTGTATCGCGGGCAGTGTATCGCGGGCAGTGTATCGCGGGCAGTGTATCGCGGGCAGCGTATCCCGGGCAGCGTATCCCGGGCAGCGTATCCCGGGCAGCGTATCCCAGGCAGCGTATTCCAGGCAGTGTATTCCAGGCAGTGTATCCCGGGCAGTGCATTCCAGACAGTGTATTCCGGGCCGTGTATTCCAGGCCGTGTATACCGGGCAGCGTATCGCGGGCAGCGTATCCCAAGCAGTGAATCCCGGGCAGTGTATTCTGGGCAGCCTATTCCAGGCAGTGTATCCCGGGCTGTGTATTCCAGGCAGTGTATTCCGGGCTGTGCATCCCGGGCAGTGTATCGCGGGCAGTGTATCGCGGGCAGTGTATCCCGGGCAGTGTATTCCGGGCTGTGCATCCCGGGCAGTGTATCGCGGGCCGTGTATCCCGGGCAGTGTTTCCCGGGCAGTGTATGCCGGGCAGTGTATCCCATGCAGTGCATTCTGGGCAGCGTATTCCAGGCAGTTATCTCTGGGCAACGTATTCCAGGCAGTGTATTCCAGGCAATGTATTCCGGGCAGTGTATTCCGGGCAGTGTATTCCGGGCAGTGTATCCCAGGCAGTGTATTCCAGGCCGTGTATTCCAGGCCGTGTATTCCAGGCCGTGTATTCCAGGCCATGTATTCCGGGCAGTGTGTTGCGGGCAGTGCATTCTGAGCAGTGTATTCCAGGCAGTGTAGTCCTGGCAGTGTATTCCAGGTAGTGTATCCTGGGCAGTGCATTCCGGGCAGTGTATTCTGGGCAGTGTATTCCAGGCAGTGTATTCCAGGCAGTGTATCCCAGGCAGTGTATCCCAGGCCGTGTATCCCAGGCAGTGTATTCCAGGCAGTGTATCCCAGGCAGTGTATTCCGGGCAGTGTATTCCGGGCCGTGTATTCCGGGCCGTGTATTCCAGGCCGTGTATTCCGGGCAGCGTATACCGGGCAGCGTCTCCCGGGCAGCGTCTCCCGGGCAGTGTATTCCAGGCAGTGTATTCCGAGCATTGTATTCCGGGCAGTGTATCCCGGGCATTGCATTCCAGACAGTGTATTCCGGGCAGTGTATTCCGGGCCGTGTATTCCAGGCCGTGTATTCCGGGCAGCGTATACCGGGCAGCGTATCCCGGGTAGCATATCCCGAGCAGTGAATCCCGGGCAGTGAATCCCGGGCAGTGTATTCTGGGCAGCCTATTCCAGGCAGTGTATTCCAGGCAGTGTATCACGGGCTGTGTATTTCGGGATGTGTATTTCGGGCAGTGTATTCTGGGCAGCGTGTTCCAGGCAGTGTATTCCAGGCAGTGTATCCCGGGCAGTGTATCCCGGGCTGTGCATCCTGGGCAGTGTATCCCGGGAAGTGTATCACGGGCAGTGTGTCACGGGCAATGTATCCCGGGCAGTGTGTCATGGGCAGTGTATCGCGGGCAGTGTATCCCGGGCAGTGTATGCCGGGCAGTGTATCCCGGGCAGCGTATCCCGGGCAGCGTATCCCGGGCAGCGTATCCCGGGCATTGTATCCCGGGCATTGTATCCCGGGCATTGTATCCCGGGCAGTGTATCCCCGGGCAGTGTATCCCGGGCAGTGTATTCCAGGCAGTGTATTCCAAGCAGTGTATCACAGGCTGTGTATTTTGGGCTGTGTATTTTGGGCTGTGTATTTCGGGCAGTGTATTCTGGGCAGTGTATCCCGGGCAGCGTATCCCGGGCAGCGTATTCCGGGCAGCGTATCCCGGGCAGCGTATCCCGGGCAGCGTATCCCGGGCAGTGTATTCCAGGCAGTGTATTCTGGGCAGTGTATCCCGGGCAGTGCATTCCGGGCAGTGTATTCCGGGCCGTGTATTCCGGGCCGTGTATTCCGGGCCGTGTATTCCGGGCCGTGTATTCCAGGCCGTGTATTCCGGGCAGCGTATACCGGGCAGTGTTTCCCGGGCAGCGACTCCCGGGCAGTGTATTCCAGGCAGTGCATTCTGGGCAGCGTATTCCAGGCAGCGTATTCCAGGCAGTGTATTCCAGGCAGTGTATTCCAGGCAGTGTATTCCAGGCAGTGTATTCCAGGCAGTGTATTCCAGGCAGTGTATTCCAGGCAGTGTATTCCAGGCAGTGTATCACGGGCCGTGTATTTCGGGCCGTGTATTTCGGGCTGTGTATTTCGGGCAGTGTATTCTGGGCAGTGTATCGCGGGCAGTGTATCCCGGGCAGTGTATGCCGGGCAGTGTATCCCGGGCAGCGTATCCCGGGCAGCGTATCCCGGGCAGCGTATCCCGGGCATTGTATCCCGGGCATTGTATCCCGGGCAGTGTATCCCCGGGCAGTGTATCCCGGGCAGTGTATTCCAGGCAGTGTATTCCAAGCAGTGTATCACAGGCTGTGTATTTTGGGCTGTGTATTTTGGGCTGTGTATTTCGGGCAGTGTATTCTGGGCAGTGTATCCCGGGCAGCGTATCCCGGGCAGTGTATCCCGGGCAGTGTATCGCGGGCAGTGTATCGCGGGCAGTGTATCTCGGGCAGTGTATCCCGGGCAGCGTATCCCGGGCAGCGTATCCCGGGCAGCGTCTCCCGGGCAGCGTCTCCCGGGCAGTGTATTCCGGGCATTGTATTCCGGGAAGTGTATCCCGGGCATTGCATTCCAGACAGTGTATTCCGGGCAGTGTATTCCGGGCCGTGTATTCCAGGCCGTGTATTCCGGGCAGCGTATACCGGACAGCGTATCCCGGGTAGCATATCCCAAGCAGTGAATCCCGGGCAGTGAATCCCGGGCAGTGTATTCTGGGCAGCCTATTCCAGGCAGTGTATTCCAGGCAGTGTATCACGGGCTGTGTATTTCGGGATGTATATTTCGGGCAGTGTATTCTGGGCAGCGTATTCCAGGCAGTATATTCCAGGCAGTGTATCCCGGGCAGTATATCCCGGGCAGTGTGTCGTGGGCAGTGTATCCGGGCAGTGTATCCCGGGCAGTGTATCCCGGGCAACGTATCCCGGGCAACGTATCCCGGGCAGCGTATCCCGGGCAGCGTATCCCGGGCAGCGCATCCTGGGCAGCATATCCCAGGCCGTGTATTCCAGGCAGTGCATTCTGTGCAGTGTATCCCGCGCAGTGTATCGCGGGCAGTGTATCTCGGGCAGTGTATCCCGGGCAGCGTCTCCCGGGCAGCGTCTCCCGGGCAGCATCTCCCGGGCAGTGTATTCCAGGCAGTGTATTCCGGGCATTGTATTCCGGGAAGTGTATCCCGGGCATTGCATTCCAGACAGTGTATTCCGGGCAGTGTATTCCGGGCTGTGAATTCCAGGCCGTGTATTCCGGGCAGCGTATACCGGGCAGCGTATCCCGGGTAGCATATCCCGAGCAGTGAATCCCGGGCAGTGAACCCCGGGCAGTGTGTTCTGGGCAGCCTATTCCAGGCAGTGTATTCCAGGCAGTGTATCACGGGCTGTGTATTTCGGGATGTATATTTCGGGCAGTGTATTCTGGGCAGCGTATTCCAGGCAGTGTATTCAGGCAGTGTATCCCGGGCAGTGTATCCCGGGCAGTGTATTCCGGGCAGTGTATTCCGGGCTGTGCATCCCGGGCAGTGTATCCCGGGCAGTGTGTCGCGGGCAGTGTATCGCGGGCAGTGTATCCCGGGCAGTGTATGCCGGGCAGTGTATCCCGGGCAACGTATCCCGGGCAGCGTATCCCGGGCAGCATATCCCGGGCAGCGCATCCTGGGCAGCATATCCCGGGCCGTGTATTCCAGGCAGTGTATTCCGCGCAGTGTATTCCGGGCAGTGTATACCGGGCAGTGAATCCCAGGCAGTGTGTTCCAGGCAGTATAACCCAGGCAGTGTATCCCAGGCAGTGTATTACGGCAGTATATTCCGGGCAGCGTATCCCGGGCAGCGTATCCCGGGCAGCGTATCCCGGGCAGTGTATTCCAGGCAGTGTATTCCAGGCAGTGTATTCCGGGCAGTGTATCCCGGGCAGTGCATTCCAGACAGTGTATTCCGGGCAGTGTATTCCAGGCAGTGTATTCCGGGCAGCGTATTCCGGGCCGTGTATTCCAGGCCGTGTATTCCGGGCAGCGTATACCGGGCAGCGTATCCCGGGTAGCATATCCCGAGCAGTGAATCCCGGGCAGTGTGTTCTGGGCAGCCTATTCCAGGCAGTGTATTCCAGGCAGTGTATCACGGGCTGTGTATTTCGGGATGTGTATTTCGGGCAGTGTATTCTGGGCAGCGTATTCCAGGCAGTGTATTCCAGGCAGTGTATCCCGGGCAGTGTATCCCGGGCTGTGCATCCTGGGCACTGTATCCCGGACAGTGTATCCCGGGCAGTGTATCCCGGGCAGTGTGTCGTGGGCAGTGTATCGCGGGCAGTGTATCGCGGGCAGTGTATCCCGGGCAGTGTATGCCGGGCAGTGTATCCCGGGCAGCGTATCCCGGGCAGCATATCCCGGGCAGCGCATCCCGGGCAGCATATCCCGGGCCGTGTATTCCAGGCAGTGTATTCCGGGCAGTGTATTCCGGGCAGTGTATTCCGGGCTGTGCATCCCGGGCAGTGTATCCCGGGCAGTGTATCCCGGGCAGTGTATCCCGGGCAGTGTGTCGCGGGCAGTGTATCGCGGGCAGTGTATCCCGGGCAGTGTATGCCGGGCAGTGTATCCCAGGCAGCGTCTCCGGGGCAGCGTATCCCGGGCAGCGTATCCCGGGCAGCGCATCCTGGGCAGCATATCCCGGGCCGTGTATTCCAGGCAGTGTATTCCGGGCAGTGTATTCCGGGCAGTGTATACCGGGCAGTGAATCCCAGGCAGTGTGTTCCAGGCAGTAAATCCCAGGCAATGTATCCCAGGCAGTGTATTACGGCAGTATATTCCGGGCAGCGTATCCCGGGCAGCGTATCCCGGGCAGCGCATCCCGGGCAGTGTATTCCAGGCAGTGTATTCCAGGCAGTGTATTCCGGGCAGTGTATCCCGGGCAGTGCATTCCAGACAGTGTATTCCGGGGAGTGTATTCCGGGCCGTGTATTCCGGGCCGTGTTTTCCGGGCCATGTATTCCAGGCCGTGTATTCTGGGCAGCGTATACCGGGCAGCGTCTCCCGGGCAGCGTCTCCCGGGCAGTGTATTCCGGGCAGTGTATTCCGGGCAGTGTATTCTGGGCCGTGTATCCCAGGCCGTGTATTCCGGGCAGCGTATACCGGGCAGCGTATCCCGGGTAGCATATACCGAGCAGTGAATCCCGGGCAGTGAATCCCGGGCAGTGTGTTCTGGGCAGCCTATTCCAGGCAGTGTATTCCAGGCAGTGTATCACGGGCTGTGTATTTCGGGATGTGTATTTTGGGCAGTGTATTCTGGGCAGCGTATTCCAGGCAGTGTATTCCAGGCAGTGTATCCCGGGCAGTGTATCCCGGGCTGTGCATCCTGGGCAGTGTATCCCGGACAGTGTATTCCGGACAGTGTATCCCGGGCAGTGTATCCCGGGCAGTGTGTCGTGGGCAGTGTATCGCGGGCAGTGTATCCCGTGCAGTGTATGCCGGGCAGTGTATCCCGGGCAGTGTATCCCGGGCAGCGTATCCCGGGCAGCGTATCCCGGGCAGCGCATCCCGGGCAGCGTATCCCGGGCCGTGTATTCCAGGCAGTGTATTCCGGGCAGTGTATCCCGGGCAGTGTATCCCGGGCAGTGTGTCGTGGGCAGTGTATCGCGGGCAGTGTATCCCGGGCAGTGTATGCCGGGCAGTGTATTCCGGGCCGTGTATTCCGGGCCGTGTATTCCGGGCCGTGTATTCCAGGCCGTGTATTCCGGGCAGCGTATACCGGGCAGCGTATACCGGGCAGTGCATTCTGGGCAGTGTATCCCAGGCAGCGTCTCCGGGGCAGCGTATCCCGGGCAGCGTATCCCGGGCAGCGCATCCTGGGCAGCATATCCCGGGCCGTGTATTCCAGGCAGTGTATTCCGGGCAGTGTATTCCGGGCAGTGTATACCGGGCAGTGAATCCCAGGCAGTGTGTTCTAGGCAGTAAATCCCAGGCAGTGTATCCCAGGCAGTGTATTACGGCAGTATATTCCGGGCAGCGTATCCCGGGCAGCGTATCCCGGGCAGCGCATCCCGGGCAGTGTATTCCAGGCAGTGTATTCCAGGCAGTGTATTCCGGGCAGTGTATCCCGGGCAGTGCATTCCAGACAGTGTATTCCGGGCAGTGTATTCCGGGCCGTGTATTCCGGGCCGTGTTTTCCGGGCCGTGTATTCCGGGCCGTGTATTCCAGGCCGTGTATTCTGGGCAGCGTCTCCCGGGCAGCGTCTCCCGGGCAGTGTATTCCGGGCAGTGTATTCTGGGCCGTGTATTCCAGGCCGTGTATTCCGGGCAGCGTATACCGGGCAGCGTATCCCGGGTAGCATATACCGAGCAGTGAATCCCGGGCAGTGAATCCCGGGCAGTGTGTTCTGGGCAGCCTATTCCAGGCAGTGTATTCCAGGCAGTGTATCACGGGCTGTGTATTTCGGGATGTGTATTTCGGGCAGTGTATTCTGGGCAGCGTATTCCAGGCAGTGTATTCCAGGCAGTGTATCCCGGGCAGTGTATCCCGGGCTGTGCATCCTGGGCAGTGTATCCCGGACAATGTATTCCGGACAGTGTATCCCGGGCAGTGTATCCCGGGCAGTGTGTCGTGGGCAGTGTATCGCGGGCAGTGTATCCCGTGCAGTGTATGCCGGGCAGTGTATCCCGGGCAGTGTATCCCGGGCAGCGTATCCCGGGCAGCGTATCCCGGGCAGCGCATCCCGGGCAGCGTATCCCGGGCCGTGTATTCCAGGCAGTGTATTCCGGGCAGTGTATTCCGGGCAGTGTATCCCGGGCTGTGCATCCTGGGCACTGTATCCCGGACAGTGTATCCCGGGCAGTGTATCCCGGGCAGTGTGTCGTGGGCAGTGTATCGCGGGCAGTGTATCCCGGGCAGTGTATGCCGGGCAGTGTATTCCGGGCCGTGTATTCCGGGCCGTGTATTCCAGGCCGTGTATTCCGGGCAGCGTATACCGGGCAGCGTATACCGGGCAGTGCATTCTGGGCAGTGTATTCCAGGCAGTGTATCACGGGCTGTGTATTTCGGGCTGTGTATTTCTGGTAGTGTATTCTGGGCAGTGCATCCCGGGCAGAGTATTCCGGGCAATGTATTCCGGGCTGTGTATTCCGGGCAGTGTATTCCGGGCAGTGTATCCCAGGCAGTGTATTCCGGGCAGTGTATCCCGGGCAGTGTATCCCGGGCATTGTATCCCGGGCATTGTATCCCGGGCATTGTATCCCGGGCATTGTATCCCGGGCATTGTATCCCGCGCACTGTATCCCGGGCAGTGTATCCCGGGCAGTGTATCCCGGGCATTGTATCCCGGGCAGTGTATTCCAGGCAGTGTATTCCAGGCACTGTTTCACGGGCTGTGTATTTTGGGCTGTGTATTTCGGGCAGTGTATCCCGGGCAGTGTATCCTGGGCAGTGTATTCCGGGCTCTGCATCCCGGGCAGCGTATCCCGGGCAGTGTATCCCAGGCAGCGCATCCCGGGCCGTGCATTCCAGACAGTGTATTCCGGGCAGTGAATCCCAGGCAGTGTAACCTAGGCAGTGTATTACGGCAGTATATTCCGGGCAGCGTATCCCGGGCAGCGTATCCCGGGCAGTGTATTCCAGGCAGTGTATTCCAGGCAGTGTATTCCAGGCAGTGTATTCCGGGCAGTGTATCCCGGGCAGTGCATTCCAGACAGTGTATTCCGGGCAGTGTATTCCGGGCCGTGTATTCCGGGCCGTTTATTCCAGGCCGTGTATTCCAGGCAGCGTATACCGGGCAGCGTATCCCGGGCAGCGTATCCCGGGCAGTGAATCCCGGGCAGTGCATTCTGGGCAGCGTATACCGGGCAGCGTATCCCGGGCAGTGAATCCCGGGCAGTGCATTCTGGGCAGCATATTCCAGGCAGTGTATTCCAGGCAGTGTATTCCGGGCAGTGTATTCCGGGCTGCGTATTCCGGGCAGTGTATCCCAGGCAGCGTATCCCGGGCAGTGTATCCCGGGCAGTGTATCCCGGGCAGTGTATCCCGGGCATTGTATCCTGGGCATTGTATCCCGGGCATTGTATCCCGGGCAGTGTATCCGGGCATTGTATCCCGCGTACTGTATCCCGGGCAGTGTATCCCGGGCAGTGTATCCCGGGCAGTGTATTCCAGGCAGTGTATTCCAGGCACTGTATCACGGGCTGTGTATTTTGGGCTGTGTATTTCGGGCAATGTATCCCAGGCAGTGTATCCTGGGCAGTGTATTCCGGGCTCTGCATCCCGGGCAGCGTCTCCCGGGCAGCGTATCCCAGGCAGCGTATCCCGGGCAGCGCATCCCGGGCAGCATATCCCGGGCCGTGTATTGCAGGCAGTGTATTCCGGGCAGTGTATTCCGGGCAGTGCATTCCAGACAGTGCATTCTAGACAGTGTATACCGGGCAGTGAATCCCAGGCAGTGTGTTCCAGGCAGTATATCGCAGGCAGTGTATCCCAGGCAGTGTATTACGGCAGTATATTCCAGGCAGCATATCCCGGGCAGCGTATCCCGGGCAGCGTATCCCGGGCAGTGCATTCCAGGCAGTGTATTCCAGGCAGTGTATTCCGGGCCGTGTATTCCGGGCCGCGTATTCCAGGCTGTGTATTCCGGGCAGCGTATACCGGGCAGCGTATCCCGGGCAGCGTATCCCGGGCAGTGAATCCCGGGCAGTGCATTCTGGGCAGTGTATTCCAGGCAGTGTATCACGGGCTGTGTATTTCGGGCTGTGTATTTTGGGTAGTGTATTCTGGGCAGTGTATTCCGGGCTGTGTACTCCGGGCAGTGTATTCCGGGCAGTGTATCCCAGGCAGTGTATTCCGGACAGTGTATTCCGGGCAGTGTATTCCGGGCAGTGTATCCCGGGCAGTGTATCCTGGGCATTGTATCCCGGGCATTGTATCCCGGGCATTGTATCCCGCGCACTGTATCCCGGGCAGTGTATCCCGGGCAGTGTATCCCGGGCAGTGTATAGCGGGCAGTGTATTCCAGGCAGTGTATTCCAGGCACTGTTTCACGGGCTGTGTATTTCGGGAAGTGTATCCCGGGCCGTGTATCCTGGGCAGTGTATTCCGGGCTCTGCATCCAGGGCAGTGTATCGCGGGCAGTGTATCGCGGGCAGTGTATCGCGGGCAGTGTATCGCGGGCAGTGTATCGCGGGCAGTGTATCGCGGGCAGCATCTCCCGGGCAGCGTATCCCGGGCAGCGTATCCCGGGCAGCGTATCCCGGGCAGCGTATCCCGGGCAGCGTATCCCGGGCAGTGCATTCCAGACAGTGTATTCCGGGCAGTGTATTCCGGGCCGTGTATTCCAGGCCGCATATCCCGGGCAGCGTATCCCGAGCAGTGAATCCCGGGCAGTGTATTCTGGGCAGCCTATTCCAGGCAGTGTATTCCAGGCAGTGTATCATGGGCTGTGTATTTCGGGATGTGTATTTCGGGCAGTGTATTCTGGGCAGCGTATTCCAGGCAGTGTACTCCAGTCAGTGTATCCCGGGCAGTGTATCCCGGGCAGTGTATCCCGGGCAGTGTATCCCGGGCAGTGTATCCCGGGCAGTGTGTCGCGGGCAGTGTGTCGCGGGCAGTGTATCGCGGGCAGTGTATCCCGGGCAGTGTATCCCGGGCAGTGCATTCCAGACAGTGTATTCCGGGCCGTGTATTCCGGGCCGTGTATTCCGGGCCGTGTATTCCGGGCCGTGTATTCCGGGCAGCGTATACCGGGCAGCGTATCCCGGGCAGCGTATCCCGGGCAGTGAATCCCGGGCAGTGCATTCTGGGCAGCGTATACCGGGCAGCGTATCCCGGGCAGTGAATCCCGGGCAGTGCATTCTGGGCAGCATATTCCAGGCAGTGTATTCCGGGCAGTGTATTCCGGGCAGTGTATTCCGGGCTGCGTATTCCGGGCAGTGTATCCCAGGCAGCGTATCCCGGGCAGTGTATCCCGGGCAGTGTATCCCGGGCAGTGTATCCCGGGCATTGTATCCTGGGCATTGTATCCCGGGCATTGTATCCCGGGCAGTGTATCCCGGGCATTGTATCCCGCGTACTGTATCCCGGGCAGTGTATCCCGGGCAGTGTATCCCGGGCAGTGTATCCCGGGCAGTGTATTCCAGGCAGTGTATTCCAGGCACTGTATCACGGGCTGTGTATTTTGGGCTGTGTATTTCGGGCAGTGTATCCCAGGCAGTGTATCCTGGGCAGTGTATTCCGGGCTCTGCATCCCGGGCAGCGTCTCCCGGGCAGCGTATCCCAGGCAGCGTATCCCGGGCAGCGCATCCCGGGCAGCATATCCCGGGCCGTGTATTGCAGGCAGTGTATTCCGGGCAGTGTATTCCGGGCAGTGCATTCCAGACAGTGCATTCTAGACAGTGTATACCGGGCAGTGAATCCCAGGCAGTGTGTTCCAGGCAGTATATCCCAGGCAGTGTATCCCAGGCAGTGTATTACGGCAGTATATTCCGGGCAGCATATCCCGGGCAGCGTATCCTGGGCAGCGTATCCCGGGCAGTGCATTCCAGGCAGTGTATTCCAGGCAGTGTATTCCGGGCCGTGTATTCCGGGCCGCGTATTCCGGGCTGTGTATTCCGGGCAGCGTATACCGGGCAGCGTATCCCGGGCAGCGTATCCCGGGCAGTGAAACCCAGGCAGTGTATTCCAGGCAGTGTATCACGGGCTGTGTATTTCGGGCTGTGTATTTCGGGTAGTGTATTCTGGGCAGTGTATTCCGGGCTGTGTACTCCGGGCAGTGTATTCCGGGCAGTGTATCCCAGGCAGTGTATCCCAGGCAGCGTATCCCGGGCAGTGTATTCCGGGCAGTGTATCCCGGGCAGTGTATCCCGGGCATTGTATCCTGGGCATTGTATCCCGGGCATTGTATCCCGGGCATTGTATCCCGCGCACTGTATCCCGGGCAGTGTATCCCGGGCAGTGTATCCCGGGCAGTGTATCGCGGGCAGTGTATTCCAGGCAGTGTATTCCAGGCACTGTTTCACGGGCTGTGTATTTTGGGCTGTGTATTTCGGGCAGTGTATCCAGGGCAGTGTATCCTGGGCAGTGTATTCCGGGCTCTGCATCCCGGGCAGTGTATCCCGGGCAGTGTATCCCGGGCAGTGTATCGCGGGCAGTGTATCGCGGGCAGTGTATCGCGGGCAGTGTATAGCGGGCAGTGTATCGCGGGCAGCGTATCCCGGGCAGCGTATCCCGGGCAGCATCTCCCGGGCAGCGTATCCCGGGCAGCGTATCCCGGGCAGCGTATCCCGGGCAGCGTATCCCGGGCAACGTATCCCGGGCAGTGTATTCCAGGCAGTGTATTCCGAGCATTGTATCCCGGGCAGTGTATCCCGGGCAGTGCATTCCAGACAGTGTATTCCGGGCAGTGTATTCCGGGCCGTGTATTCCAGGCCGTGTATTCCGGGCAGCGTATACCGGGCAGCATATCCCGGGCAGCGTATCCCGAGCAGTGAATCCCGGGCAGTGTATTCTGGGCAGCCTATTCCAGGCAGTGTATTCCAGGCAGTGTATCACGGGCTGTGTATTTCGGGATGTGTATTTCGGGCAGTGTATTCTGGGCAGCGTATTCCAGGCAGTGTACTCCAGTCAGTGTATCCCGGGCAGTGTATCCCGGGCAGTGTATCCCGGGCAGTGTATCCCGGGCAGTGTGTCGCGGGCAGTGTATCGCAGGCAGTGTATCCCGGGCAGTGTATCCCGGGCAGCGTCTCCCGGGCAGCGTATCCCGGGCAGCGTATCCCGGGCAGCGTATCCCGGGCAGCGCATCCCGGGCAGCATATCCCGGGCCGTGTATTCCAGGCAGTGTATTCCGGGCAATGTATTCCGGGCAGTGCATTCCAGACAGTGCATTCCAGACAGTGTATTCCGGGCAGTGTATTCCGGGCCGTGTATTCCGGGCCGTGTATTCCGGGCTGTGTATTCCAGGCCATGTATTCCGGACAGCGTATACCGGGCAGCGTATCCCGGGCAGCGTATCCCGGGCAGTGAATCCCGGGCAGTGCATTCTGGGCAGCGTATTCCAGGCAGTGTATTCCAGGCAGTGTATCACGGGCTGTGTATTTCGTGCTGTGTTTTTCGGGTAGTGTATTCTGGGCAGTGTATCCCGGGCAGTGTATTCTGGGCAGTGTATTCCAGGCTGCGTATTCCGGGCAGTGTATTCCGGGCAGTGTATCCCAGGCAGTGTATCCCGGGCAGTGTATCCCGGGCAGTGTATCCCGGGCATTGTATCCCGGGCATTGTATCCCGGGCATTGTATCCCGGGCAGTGCATTCCAGACAGTGTATTCCGGGCCGTGTATTCCGGGCCGTGTATTCCGGGCCGTGTATTCCGGGCCGTGTATTCCGGGCAGCGTATACCGGGCAGCGTATCCCGGGCAGCGTATCCCGGGCAGTGAATCCCGGGCAGTGCATTCTGGGCAGCGTATACCGGGCAGCGTATCCCGGGCAGTGAATCCCGGGCAGTGCATTCTGGGCAGCATATTCCAGGCAGTGTATTCCAGGCAGTGTATTCCGGGCAGTGTATTCCGGGCTGCGTATTCCGGGCAGTGTATCCCAGGCAGCGTATCCCGGGCAGTGTATCCCGGGCAGTGTATCCCGGGCAGTGTATCCCGGGCATTGTATCCTGGGCATTGTATCCCGGGCATTGTATCCCGGGCAGTGTATCCCGGGCATTGTATCCCGCGTACTGTATCCCGGGCAGTGTATCCCGGGCAGTGTATCCCGGGCAGTGTATCCCGGGCAGTGTATTCCAGGCAGTGTATTCCAGGCACTGTATCACGGGCTGTGTATTTTGGGCTGTGTATTTCGGGCAGTGTATCCCAGGCAGTGTATCCTGGGCAGTGTATTCCGGGCTCTGCATCCCGGGCAGCGTCTCCCGGGCAGCGTATCCCAGGCAGCGTATCCCGGGCAGCGCATCCCGGGCAGCATATCCCGGGCCGTGTATTGCAGGCAGTGTATTCCGGGCAGTGTATTCCGGGCAGTGCATTCCAGACAGTGCATTCTAGACAGTGTATACCGGGCAGTGAATCCCAGGCAGTGTGTTCCAGGCAGTATATCCCAGGCAGTGTATCCCAGGCAGTGTATTACGGCAGTATATTCCGGGCAGCATATCCCGGGCAGCGTATCCTGGGCAGCGTATCCCGGGCAGTGCATTCCAGGCAGTGTATTCCAGGCAGTGTATTCCGGGCCGTGTATTCCGGGCCGCGTATTCCGGGCTGTGTATTCCGGGCAGCGTATACCGGGCAGCGTATCCCGGGCAGCGTATCCCGGGCAGTGAAACCCAGGCAGTGTATTCCAGGCAGTGTATCACGGGCTGTGTATTTCGGGCTGTGTATTTCGGGTAGTGTATTCTGGGCAGTGTATTCCGGGCTGTGTACTCCGGGCAGTGTATTCCGGGCAGTGTATCCCAGGCAGTGTATCCCAGGCAGCGTATCCCGGGCAGTGTATTCCGGGCAGTGTATCCCGGGCAGTGTATCCCGGGCATTGTATCCTGGGCATTGTATCCCGGGCATTGTATCCCGGGCATTGTATCCCGCGCACTGTATCCCGGGCAGTGTATCCCGGGCAGTGTATCCCGGGCAGTGTATCGCGGGCAGTGTATTCCAGGCAGTGTATTCCAGGCACTGTTTCACGGGCTGTGTATTTTGGGCTGTGTATTTCGGGCAGTGTATCCAGGGCAGTGTATCCTGGGCAGTGTATTCCGGGCTCTGCATCCCGGGCAGTGTATCCCGGGCAGTGTATCCCGGGCAGTGTATCGCGGGCAGTGTATCGCGGGCAGTGTATCGTGGGCAGTGTATAGCGGGCAGTGTATCGCGGGCAGCGTATCCCGGGCAGCGTATCCCGGGCAGCATCTCCCGGGCAGCGTATCCCGGGCAGCGTATCCCGGGCAGCGTATCCCGGGCAGCGTATCCCGGGCAACGTATCCCGGGCAGTGTATTCCAGGCAGTGTATTCCGAGCATTGTATCCCGGGCAGTGTATCCCGGGCAGTGCATTCCAGACAGTGTATTCCGGGCAGTGTATTCCGGGCCGTGTATTCCAGGCCGTGTATTCCGGGCAGCGTATACCGGGCAGCATATCCCGGGCAGCGTATCCCGAGCAGTGAATCCCGGGCAGTGTATTCTGGGCAGCCTATTCCAGGCAGTGTATTCCAGGCAGTGTATCACGGGCTGTGTATTTCGGGAT
The DNA here is from genome assembly GCF_964213995.1 of Mustelus asterias. NCBI lineage: Eukaryota > Metazoa > Chordata > Chondrichthyes > Carcharhiniformes > Triakidae > Mustelus > Mustelus asterias. Next base: position 557,978 of record NW_027590247.1, read on the forward strand.
GTGTATTTCGGGCAGTGTATTCTGGGCAGCGTATTCCAGGCAGTGTACTCCAGTCAGTGTATCCCGGGCAGTGTATCCCGGGCAGTGTATCCCGGGCAGTGTATCCCGGGCAGTGTGTCGCGGGCAGTGTATCGCAGGCAGTGTATCCCGGGCAGTGTATCCCGGGCAGCGTCTCCCGGGCAGCGTATCCCGGGCAGCGTATCCCGGGCAGCGTATCCCGGGCAGCGCATCCCGGGCAGCATATCCCGGGCCGTGTATTCCAGGCAGTGTATTCCGGGCAATGTATTCCGGGCAGTGCATTCCAGACAGTGCATTCCAGACAGTGTATTCCGGGCAGTGTATTCCGGGCCGTGTATTCCGGGCCGTGTATTCCGGGCTGTGTATTCCAGGCCATGTATTCCGGACAGCGTATACCGGGCAGCGTATCCCGGGCAGCGTATCCCGGGCAGTGAATCCCGGGCAGTGCATTCTGGGCAGCGTATTCCAGGCAGTGTATTCCAGGCAGTGTATCACGGGCTGTGTATTTCGGGCTGTGTTTTTCGGGTAGTGTATTCTGGGCAGTGTATCCCGGGCAGTGTATTCTGGGCAGTGTATTCCAGGCTGCGTATTCCGGGCAGTGTATTCCGGGCAGTGTATCCCAGGCAGTGTATCCCGGGCAGTGTATCCCGGGCAGTGTATCCCGGGCATTGTATCCCGGGCATTGTATCCCGGGCATTGTATCCCGGGCATTGTATCCCGCGTACAGTATCCCGGGCAGTGTATTCCGGGCCGTGTATTCCGGGCCGTGTATTCCAGGCCGTGTATTCCGGGCAGCGTATACCGGGCAGCGTATCCCGGGCAGCGTATCCCGGGCAGTGAATCCCGGGCAGTGCATTCTGGGCAGCGTATTCCAGGCAGTGTATTCCAGGCAGTGTATCACGGGCTGTGTATTTCGGGCTGTGTATTTCGGGTAGTGTATTCTGGGCAGTGTATCCCGGGCATGTATTCCAGGCAGTGTATTCCGGGCTGTGTACTCCGGGCAGTGTATTCCAGGCAGTGTATCCCAGGCAGTGTATTCCGGACAGTGTATCCCGGGCAGTGTATCCCGGGCAGTGTATCCCGGGCATTGTATCCTGGGCATTCTTTCCCGGGCATTGTATCCCGGGCATTGTATCCCGCGCACTGTATCCCGGGCAGTGTATCCCGGGCAGTGTATCCCGGGCAGTGTATCGCGGGCAGTGTATTCCAGGCAGTGTATTCCAGGCACTGTATCACGGGCTGTGTATTTTGGGCTGTGTATTTCGGGCAGTGTATCCCGGGCAGTGTATCCTGGGCAGTGTATTCCGGGCTCTGCATCCCGGGCAGTGTATCCCGGGCAGTGTATCCCGGGCAGTGTATCGCGGGCAGTGTATCGCGGGCAGTGTATCGCGGGCAGTGTATCGCGGGCAGTGTATCGCGGGCAGTGTATCGCGGGCAGCGTATCGCGGGCAGCATATCCCGGGCAGCGTATCCCGGGCAGCGTATCCCGGGCAGCGTATCCCGGGCAGCGTATCCCGGGCAGCGTATCCCGGGCAGTGTATTCCGGGCCGTGTATTCCTGGCCGTGTATTCCGGGCAGCGTATACTGGGCAGCATATCCCGGGCAGCGTATCCCGAGCAGTGAATCCCGGGCAGTGTATTCTGGGCAGCCTACTCCAGGCAGTGTATTCCAGGCAGTGTATCACGGGCTGTGTATTTCGGGATGTGTATTTCGGGCAGTGTATTCTGGGCAGCGTATTCCAGGCAGTGTACTCCAGTCAGTGTATCCCGGGCAGTGTATCCCGGGCAGTGTATCCCGGGCAGTGTGTCGCGGGCAGTGTACCGCGGGCAGTGTATCCCGGGCAGTGTATGCCGGGCAGTGTATCCCGGGCAGCGTCTCCCGGGCTGCGTATCCCGGGCAGCGTATCCCGGGCAGCGCATCACGGGCAGCATATCCCGGGCCGTGTATTCCAGGCAGTGTATTCTGGGCAGTGTATTCCGGCCAGTGCATTCCAGACAGTGCATTCCAGACAGTGTATTCCGGGCAGTGTATTCCGGGCCGTGTATTCCGGGCCGTGTATTCCGGGCCGTGTATTCCGGGCCGTGTATTCCAGGCCATGTATTCCGGGCAGCGTATACCGGGCAGCGTATCCCGGGCAGCGTATCCCGGGCAATGAATCCCGGGCAGTGCATTCTGGGCTGCGTATTCCAGGCAGTGTATTCCAGGCAGTGTATCACGGGCTGTGTATTTCGGGCTGTGTATTTCGGGTAGTGTATTCTGGGCAGTGTATCCCGGGCAGTGTATTCCGGGCAGTGTATTCCAGGCTGCGTATTCCGGGCAGTGTATTCCGGGCAGTGTATCCCAGGCAGTGTATCCCGGGCAGTGTATCCCGGGCAGTGTATCCCGGGCATTGTATCCCGGGCATTGTATCCCGGGCATTGTATCCCGGGCATTGTATCCCGGGCATTGTATCCCGGGCATTGTATCCGGCGTACTGTATCCCGGGCAGTGTATCCCGGGCAGTGTATCCCGGGCAGTGTATTCCGGGCAGTGTATTCCAGGCACTGTATCATGGGCTGTCTATTTTGGGCTGTGTATTTCGGGCAGTGTATCCCGGGCAGTGGATCCTGGGCAGTGTATTCCGGGCTCTGCATCCCGGGCAGCGTCTCCCGGGCAGCGTATCCCGGGCAGCGTATCCCGGGCAGCGCATCCCGGGCAGCATATCCCGGGCTGTGTATTGCAGGCAGTGTATTCCGGGCAGTGTATTCCGGGCAGTGCATTCCAGACAGTGCATTCCAGACAGTGTATACCGGGCAGTGAATCCCAGGCAGTGTGTTCCAGGCAGTATATCCCAGGCAGTGTATCCCAGGCAGTGTATTACGGCAGTATATTCCGGGCAGCATATCCCGGGCAGCGTATCCCGGGCAGCGTATCCCGGGCAGTGTATTCCAGGCAGTGTATTCCAGGCAGTGTATTCCGGGCCGTGTATTCCGGGCCGTGTATGCCAGGCCGTGTATTCCGAGCAGCGTATACCGGGCAGCGTATCCCGGGCAGCGTATCCCGGGCAGTGAATCCCGGGCAGTGCATTCTGGGCAGCGTATTCCAGGCAGTGTATTCCAGGCCGTGTATCACGGGCTGTGTATTTCGGGCTGTGTATTTCGGGTAGTGTATTCTGGGCAGTGTATCCCGGGCAGTGTATTCCGGGCAGTGTATTCCGGGCAGTGTATTCCGGGCTGTTTATTCCGGGCAGTGTATTCCGGGCAGTGTATCCCAGGCAGTGTATTCGGACAGTGTATCCCGGGCAGTGTATCCCGGGCAGTGTATCCCGGGCATTGTATCCCGGGCATTGCATCGCGGGCATTGTATCCCGCGCACTGTATCCCGGGCAGTGTATCCCGGGCAGTGTATCCCGGGCAGTGTATTCCAGGCAGTGTATTCCAGGCACTGTATCACGGGCTGTGTATTTTGGGCTGTGTATTTCGGGCAGTGTATCCCGGGCAGTGTATCCCGGGCAGTGTATCCTGGGCAGTGTATCCCGGGCAGTGTATCCCGGGCAGTGTATCCCGGGCAGTGTATCCCGGGCAGTGTATCGCGGGCAGTGTATCCCGGGCAGTGTATCCCGGACAGTGTATCCCGGGCAGCGTATCCCAGGCAGCGTATCCCGGGCATCGTATCCCGGGCAGCGTATCCCGGGCAGCGTATCCCGGGCAGCGTATCCCGGGCAGTGTATTCCAGGCAGTGTATCCCGGGCAGTGTATCCCGGGCAGTGTATCCCGGGCAGTGTATCGCGGGCAGTGTATCCCGGGCAGTGTATCCCGGACAGTGTATCCCGGGCAGCGTATCCCGGGCAGCGTATCCCGGGCATCGTATCCCGGGCAGCGTATCCCGGGCAGCGTATCCCGGGCAGCGTATCCCGGGCAGTGTATTCCAGGCAGTGTATTCCGGGCATTGTATTCCGGGCAGTGCATTCCAGACAGTGTATTCCGGGCCGTGTATTCCAGGCTGTGTATTCCGGACAGCATATACCGGGCAGCGTATCCCGTGCAGCGTATCCCGAGCAGTGAATCCCAGGCAGTGTATTCTGGGCAGCCTATTCCAGGCAGTGTATCCCGGGCTGTGTATTCCAGGCAGTGTATTCCGGGCTGTGCATCCCGGGCAGTGTATCCCGGGCAGTGTATCCCGGGCAGTGTATCCCGGGCAGTGTATCGCGGGCAGTGTATCGCGGGCAGTGTATCGCGGGCAGTGTATCGCGGTCAGTGTATACCGGGCAGTGTTTCCCGGGCAGTGTATGCCGGGTAGTGTATCCCGGGCAGTGCATTCTGGGCAGTGTATTCCAGGCAATGTATTCCGGGCAGTGTATTCCGGGCAGTGTATTCCGGGCAGTGTATTCCGGGCAGTGTATTCCGGGCAGTGCATTCCGGGCAGTGTATTCCAGGCACTGGATCACGGGCTGTGTATTTTGGGCTGTGTATTTCGGGCAGTGTATTCTGGGCAGCGTATTCCAGGCAGTGTATTCCAGTCAGTGTATCCCGGGCAGTGTATCCCGGGCAGTGTATTCCGGGCTGTGCATCCCGGGCAGTGTATCCCAGGCAGCGTCTCCCGGGCAGCGTATCCCGGGCAGCGTATCCCGGGCAGCGCATCCCGGGCAGCATATCCCGGGCCGTGTATTCCAGGCAGTGTATTCCGGGCAGTGTATTCCAGGCAGTGCATTCCAGACAGTGCATTCCAGACAGTGTATACCGGGCAGTGAATCCCAGGCAGTGTGTTCCAGGCAGTATATCCCAGGCAGTGTATCCCAGGCAGTGTATTACGGCAGTATATTCCGGGCAGCGTATCCCGGGCAGCGTATCCCGGGCAGCGTATCCCGGGCAGTGTATTCCAGGCAGTGTATTCCAGGCAGTGTATTCCGGGCAGTGTATCCCGGGCAGTGCATTCCAGACAGTGTATTCCGGGCAGTGTATTCCGGGCCATGTATTCCGGGCCGTGTATTCCGGGCCGTGTATTCCAGGCCGTGTATTCCGGGCAGCGTATACCGGGCAGCGTATCCCGGGCAGCGTATCCCGGGCAGCGTATCCCGGGCAGTGAATCCCGGGCAGTGCATTCTGGGCAGTGTATTCCAGGCAGTGTATTCCAGGCAGTGTATCACGGGCTGTGTATTTCGGGCTGTGTATTTCGGGTAGTGTATTCTGGGCAGTGTATCCTGGGCAGTGTATTCTGGGCAGTGTATTCCAGGCTGCGTATTCCGGGCAGTGTATTCCGGGCAGTGTATCCCAGGCAGTGTATCCCGGGCAGTGTATCCCGGGCAGTGTATCCCGGGCATTGTATCCCGGGCATTGTATCCCGGGCATTGTATCCCGGGCATTGTATCCCGGGCATTGTATCCCGGGCATTGTATCCCGGGCATTGTATCCCGGGCATTGTATCCCGCGTACAGTATCCCGGGCAGTGTATTCCGGGCTGTGTATTCCGGGCAGTGTAATCCGGGCAGTGTATCCCAGGCAGTGTATTCCGGGCAGTGTATCCCGGGCAGTGTATAGAACATAGAACATAGAACATAGAACAGTACAGCACAGAACAGGCCCTTCGGCCCCCTTCATCTGAAACCAAGATCAAGCTATCCCACTCCCTACCATCCTGGTGTGCTCCATGTGCCTATCCAATAACCGCTTAAATGTTCCTAAAGTGTCTGACTCCACTATCACTGCAGGCAGTCCATTCCACACCCCAACCACTCTCTGCGTAAAGAACCTACCTCTGATATCCTTCCTATATCTCCCACCATGAACCCTATAGTTATGCCCCCTTGTAATAGCTCCATCCACCCGAGGAAATAGTCTTTGAACGTTCACTCGATCTATCCCCTTCATCATTTTATATTGTATCCCGGGCATTGTATCTCGGGCATTGTATCCCGGGCATTGTATCCCGCGCACTGTATCCCGGGCAGTGTATCCCGGGCAGTGTATCCCGGGCAGTGTATTCCAGGCAGTGTATTCCAGGCACTGTATCACGGGCTGTGTATTTCGGGCAGTGTATCCCGGGCAGTGTATCCTGGGCAGTGTATCCTGGGCAGTGTATTCCGGGCTCTGCATCCCTGGCAGCGTCTCCCGGGCAACGTATCCCGGGCAGCGCATCCCGGGCAGCGCATCCCGGGCCATGTTTTCCAGGCAGTGTATTCCGGGCAGTGTATTCCGGGCAGTGCATTCCAGACAGTGCACTCCAGACAGTGTATACCGGGCAGTGAATCCCAGGCAGTGTGTTCCAGGCAGTGTATTACGGCAGTATATTCCGGGCAGCGTATCCCGGGCAGCGTATCCCGGGCAGCGTATCCCGGGCAGTGTATTCCAGGCAGTGTATTCCAGGCAGTGTATTCCGGGCAGTGTATCCCGGGCAGTGCATTCCAGACAGTGTATTCCGGGCAGTGTATTCCGGGCCGTGTATTCCGGGCCGTGTATTCCGGGCCGTGTATTCCAGGCCGTGTATTCCGGGCAGCGTATACCGGGCAGCGTATCCCGGGCAGCGTATCCCGGGCAGCGTATCCCGGGCAGCGTATCCCGGGCAGCGTATCCCGGGCAGTGTATTCCGGGCAGTGTATCCCGGGCAGTGTATCCCGGGCATTGTATCCCGGGCATTGTATCCCGGGCATTGTATCCCGGGCATTGTATCCCGCGCACTGTATCCCGGGCAGTGTATCCCGGGCAGTGTATCCCGGGCATTGTATCCCGGGCATTGTATCCCGGGCATTGTATCCCGGGCATTGTATCCCGCGCACTGTATCCCGGGCAGTGTATCCCGGGCAGTGTATCCCGGGCATTGTATCCCGGGCAGTGTATTCCAGGCAGTGTATTCCGGGCAGTGTATTCCGGGCAGTGTATTCCGGGCAGTGTATCCCGGGCAGTGTATTCCGGGCAGTGTATTCCAGGCAGTGTATTCCAGGCAGTGTATCCCAGGCAGTGTATCGCAGGCAGTGTATCCCGGGCAGTGTATTCCAGGCTGTGTATCTCGGGCAGTGTATTATGGCAGTATATTCCGGGCAGTGTATCCTGGGCAGCGTATCCTGGACAGTGTATCCCAGGCAGTGTATTCCAGGCATTGTATTACGGCAGTGTATTCCGGGCATCGTATTCCGGGCAGTGTATCCTGGGCAGTGTATCCCGGGCTGTATATTCCAGGCAGTGTATTACGACAGTGTATCCCGAGCTGTGTATCCCGGGCAGTGTATCCCGGGCAGTGTATCCCAGTCAGCGTATTCCCGGCTGTGTATTCTGGGGAGCATATTCCGGGCAGTGTATTCCGGGCAGTGTATTCCAGGCTGTGTATCTCGGGCAGTGTATTCCAGGCTGTGTATTCCAGGCTGTGTATCCCAGGCAGTGTATCCCAGGCAGTGTATCCCAGGCAGTCTATCCCGGGCTGTGTATTCCGGGCTGTGTATTCCGGGCAGTGTATTCTGGGCATTGTATCCCAGGCAGTGTATTCCAGGCAGTGTATTCCCGGCTGTGTATTCCCGGCTGTGTATTCCGGGCAGTGTATTCTGGGCGGTGTATTCTGGGCAGTGTATCCCAGGCAGTGTATCCCAGGCAGTGTATCCCAGGCAGTGTATCCCGGGCTGTGTATTCCAGGCTGTGTATTCCGGGCAGTGTATTCTGGGCAGTGTATCCCAGGCAGTGTATTCCCGGCTGTGTATTCCGGGCAGTGTATTCCTGGCCATGTATTTCTGGTTGTGTGTTCTGGGGAGCGTATTCCGGGCAGTACATTCCGGGCAGCGTATTCCTGGCCGTGTATTTCTGGCCGTGTATTCCGGGGGCGTATTCTGGGCAGTGTATCCCAGGCAGTGTGTTCCGGGCAGCGTGTTCTGGGCAGCGTGTTCCGGGGGCGTATTCCGGGTAGTGTATCCCGGGCAGCGTATTACAGGAGAATGGGGGAGAGCAGGGCAGGGGGTGAGCGGGGGAGGGGGGAGAGCGGGGGAGGGGAATGCGGGGGAGGGGGAGAGTGAGGAAGGGGGAGAGTGGGTGAGGGGGCAGGCGGAGTGGGTGGGGGAGAGTATGGGAGAGCAGGGGAGGGGGAGAGCAGGGGAGGGCGCAGGCGGAGAGCGGGGAGGGGGGAATGGGGTGGGGTGAGCGGGGAGGGGAAGGGAGTGATTGGGGGAGGGGTGTGAGTGGGGCGTAGTACAGGAATGATGGACAGAATGGTCTTTGAGTGTTTGGGTGCTGGGTTTATACTGAATTCTGGCAGGTTCATGAATGTGGAGTTTGTGGAATTGTGAATCCTGTGTTTGTCCCTTTGACTCGAGATCCCAGTGAATTACCAGCTGATTAAATATCCCAGATCCCGAGTAATTTCCCTGAAACTAGCTGGTGGCTCATTTGATTTCTGTAAACGGAACCGATTTGGATTTACTGAATTCCCAGAAATACACAGCAGACAGAATTCCCAGAGAGGCTCAGGTTTCACTCCAATCATCGGATTTCTACAATCGATCAGGTCGCTTGTATCAATCCAGCTTTTCATTCCCAGAGGTTTTTCTGGGTTAAATTAAGATTTCCATTGGAGTGGGATCAGTGCTGACGTTCAGAGAGAATCCCGGAACATTCCACATTTCGGAGTTTCCAAGCACAGCAACCAGAACACTCAGCGGGAGAGTCACGGAAAGTCCAAAGAAACAAGATTCTGCTTATTGCCCAGAGATTCCATCAAATCTTCGTCTAAAATATGGTCAAAGAAAGGGGCAAAACCACAGAAATTTCCCTGAAGAATTTATCATTGTGACTGATTGGATTTTCCCAGTCAATATGCAGAGTAAAGTCACCCATTTAATTTCATAGAAGCCCTGCAGTGCAGAAGGAGGCCATTCAGCCCATCGAGTCCGGCAATAACTGTCACTAATGGCGTACTAATCACATTTTCCAGCTCTGATGCTGTGAGGCAGCAGTGCTAACCACTGTGCCACCGTGCCGCCAATTTCCTGTTTAATGTCATTTCCAACATCACCACAGTTTGGGGTTTATATAGAACCCCCACAAATGTTTTTTGCCCGTTAGTGTCTCTGAGTTCTGCCATTTAGATTCCACATGGTCAGAGCGAACAGAACTGAGGTCTCTGGGCCTGCCAACCTCCCCCTCACCCCGCCAACCTACCCCCCACCCCGCCAACCTCCCCCTCACCCCGCCAACTTCCCCCCCACCACACCAGCCTCCCCCTCACCCCGCCAACCTCCCCCTCACCCCGCCAACCTCCCCCCCACCCCGCCAACCTCCCCCCCACCCCGCCAACCTCCCCCTCACCCCGCCAACCTCCCCCTCACGCCGCCAACCTCCCCCCCACCCCGCCAACCTCCCCCTCACCCCGCCAACCTCCCCCTCACCCCGCCAACCTCCCCCTCACCCCGCCAACCTCCCCCTCACCCCGCCAACCTCCCCCTCACCCCGCCAACCTCCCCCTCACCACGCCAACATCCCCCTCACCCCGCCAACCTCCCCCTCACCCCGCCAACCTCCCCCTCACCCCGCCAACCTCCCCCTCACCCCGCCAACCTCCCCCTCACCACGCCAACCTCCCCCTCACCACGCCAACCTCCCCCTCACCACGCCAACCTACCCCTCACCCCGCCAACCTACCCCTCTCCCCGCCAACCTCCCCCTCACCCCGCCAACCTCCCCCTCACCACGCCAACCTCCCCCCCACCCCGCCAACCTCCCCCTCACCACGCCAACCTCCCCCTCACCACGCCAACCTACCCCTCACCCCGCCAACCTACCCCTCACCCCGCCAACCTCCCCCTCACCCCGCCAACCTCCCCCTCACCACGCCAACCTCCCCCCCCACCCCGCCAACCTCCCCCTCACCCCGCCAGCCTCTCCCCCACCCCGCCAGCCTCTCCCCCACCCCGCCAGCCTCTCCCCCACCCCGCCAGCCTCTCCTCCACCCCGCCAGCCTCTCCCCCACCCCGCCAGCCTCTCCCCCACCCCGCCAGGATTGTTTCACTCCAGCAGGGTTTAAACAGCTCCCCAATCACGGCGAGATGGTGGCCTGACCCCGATGGAGTGAAGGGGGGGCCTTGGAAGCCTCAGGAGTTCGGGGGTAAGGGGGGGGGTGCCCCAGGCATTGCCAGTTTGGCAGTGCCAGCCTGGCCCCTTGGCAGAGCACAAGGGGCAAAGTGGTAATGCCCAGAGGGCACCTTGGCACTGCCACCAGACATTGGGCAGTGCCAAGTGGGTGGAGCCAGAGGGGGTGGGGCCCAATGGGGGGCAGAAGCTTTGGGGGGTGGGATCAGTGGGGTTGGGGGTTCTGCTGCCAATCTGCACTCGGGTTTGGTGACAGACAGAGCGAGGCTGGATATCATGGTGGGCGGTGCCAAGGTGCAATCAGCCCAGGCCCACTAATTAGATGGAATTTATATTAAAATCTCCATAATTTATTCAGAATCGGCGTGGAGCTGTCGGAAATCCTGTGGTCAGAGACATACGGGGAAGCTGTGGCCTCAGCGGGGAGCCCGATACACGGCCCCCGCTGGACTCTCCCGGCTGGGAGACTCTCCCCCACCCTCCCTCAGTATGGTGTTAATTTCCTCTCTAACCAGCAATGTGGCTCCAGAACCTTTATCTTTCTGTCTGTCCTTCCTAAATACTGAATACCCCTGGATGTTCAGTTCCTATCCCCGATCACCCTGCAGCCGAGTCTCGGTAATCCCGGCTATATCGTACCCATTTACATCTATCTGTGTGATTAATTCACCCACTTTATTGTGAATGCTGTGTGTGTTAAGACACAAAGCCCTTAGGCCCGTCTTTTTAACATGACTGGTTCCAGTCCCACTATTTTTCACTGAGACCCTGTTTGAATCTGGCCCTCGGTTTCTCTGCCAATCACTTTTCTTATTCCTCTCTGTCTTTTGGTCTTTGTCCTTGATTTCCCTCCTCTGACCCCTTGCATAGATTCCCATCCCTCTGTTATTCTAGTTTAAACCCTCCCCAACCACTCGAGTAAATACTCTCCCTAAGACATCAGTCCCGGTCCTGCCCAGGTGTAACCCACTCAGCTTCTCCAGGTCCCACCTCCCCCGGAACTGGTCCCAATGCCCCAGGAATCTGAAACCCTCCCCCTCACAACACATATTCATCCTCTGTATCCTGCTGTTTCTGCTCTGACTGGCACGTGGCACAGGCAGTAATCCTGAGATCACTACCTTTGAGATCCGACTTTCCAGCTTGCTTCCCAGCTCCCTGTATTCTGCTTTTAGGACCTCAGGCCTTTTTTTACCAATGTTGTTTGTACCGATGTGACCACGACCACTGGCTGTTCACCCTTCTCACTCTGTCTGTGTCTCAATGTCTGTGTCTCGCTCTGTCCGTGTCTCCCTCTGTCTGTGTCTCCCTCTGTCCGTGTCTCGCTCTGTCTGTGTCTCGCTCTGTCTGTGTCTCGCCCTGTCTGTGTCTCAATGTCCGTGTCTCGCTCTGTCTGTGTCTCGCTCTGTCTGTGTCTCGCTCTGTCTGTGTCTCGCTCTGTCTGTGTCTCGCTCTGTCTGTGTCTCCCTCTGTCCGTGTCTCGCTCTGTCCGTGTCTCGCTCTGTCTGTGTCTCGCTCTGTCTGTGTCTCGCTCTGTCCGTGTCTCGCTCTGTCTGTGTCTCGCTCTGTCTGTGTCTCCCTCTGTCTGTGTCTCGCTCTGTCCGTGTCTCGCTCTGTCCGTGTCTCGCTCTGTCTGTGTCTCGCTCTGTCTGTGTCTCGCTCTGTCTGTGTCTCCCTCTGTCCGTGTCTCGCTCTGTCTGTGTCTCGCTCTGTCTGTGTCTCGCTCTGTCTGTGTCTCCCTCTGTCTGTGTCTCGCTCTGTCTGTGTCTCGCTCTGTCTGTGTCTCGCTCTGTCCGTGTCTCACTCTGTCTGTGTCTCGCTCTGTCCGTGTCTCACTCTGTCTGTGTCTCCCTCTGTCTGTGTCTCGCTCTGTCTGTGTCTCGCTCTGTCTGTGTCTCGCCCTGTCTGTGTCTCGCTCTGTCTGTGTCTCGCTCTGTCTGTGTCTCGCTCTGTCTGTGTCTCGCTCTGTCTGTCTCTCCCTCTGTCCGTGTCTCGCTCTGTCTGTCTCGCTCTGTCTGTGTCTCGCTCTGTCTGTGTCTCGCTCTGTCTGTGTCTCGCTCTGTCTGTGTCTCGCTCTGTCCGTGTCTCGCTCTGTCTGTCTCGCTCTGTCTGTGTCTCGCTCTGTCTGTGTCTCGCTCTGTCTGTGTCTCGCTCTGTCTGTGTCTCCCTCTGTCCGTGTCTCGCTCTGTCTGTGTCTCGCTCTGTCTGTGTCTCGCTCTGTCTGTGTCTCGCTCTGTCTGTCTCTCCCTCTGTCCGTGTCTCGCTCTGTCCGTGTCTCGCTCTGTCTGTGTCTCGCTCTGTCTGTGTCTCGCTCTGTCTGTGTCTCGCTCTGTCTGTGTCTCGCTCTGTCTGTGTCTCGCTCTGTCTGTGTCTCGCTCTGTCTGTGTCTCGCTCTGTCTGTGTCTCGCTCTGTCTGTGTCTCGCTCTGTCTGTGTCTCGCTCTGTCTGTGTCTCGCTCTGTCTGTGTCTCGCTCTGTCTGTGTCTCGCTCTGTCTGTGTCTCGCTCTGTCTGTGTCTCGCTCTGTCTGTCTCTCCCTCTGTCCGTGTCTCGCTCTGTCTGTGTCTCGCTCTGTCTGTGTCTCGCTCTGTCTGTGTCTCGCTCTGTCTGTGTCTCGCTCTGTCTGTCTCTCCCTCTGTCCGTGTCTCGCTCTGTCTGTGTCTCGCTCTGTCTGTGTCTCGCTCTGTCTGTGTCTCGCTCTGTCTGTGTCTCGCCCTGTCTGTGTCTCGCTCTGTCTGTGTCTCGCTCTGTCTGTGTCTCGCTCTGTCTGTGTCTCGCTCTGTCTGTCTCTCCCTCTGTCCGTGTCTCGCTCTGTCTGTCTCGCTCTGTCTGTGTCTCGCTCTGTCTGTGTCTCGCTCTGTCTGTGTCTCGCTCTGTCCGTGTCTCGCTCTGTCCGTGTCTCGCTCTGTCTGTGTCTCGCTCTGTCCGTGTCTCGCTCTGTCTGTCTCGCTCTGTCTGTGTCTCGCTCTGTCTGTGTCTCGCTCTGTCTGTGTCTCGCTCTGTCTGTGTCTCCCTCTGTCCGTGTCTCGCTCTGTCTGTGTCTCGCTCTGTCTGTGTCTCGCTCTGTCTGTGTCTCGCTCTGTCTGTCTCTCCCTCTGTCCGTGTCTCGCTCTGTCTGTGTCTCGCTCTGTCTGTGTCTCGCTCTGTCTGTGTCTCGCTCTGTCTGTGTCTCGCTCTGTCTGTGTCTCGCTCTGTCTGTGTCTCGCTCTGTCTGTGTCTCGCTCTGTCTGTGTCTCGCTCTGTCCGTGTCTCGCTCTGTCTGTGTCTCGCTCTGTCTGTGTCTCGCTCTGTCTGTGTCTCGCTCTGTCCGTGTCTCCCTCTGTCCGTGTCTCGCTCTGTCCGTGTCTCGCTCTGTCTGTGTCTCGCTCTGTCTGTGTCTCGCTCTGTCTGTGTCTCGCTCTGTCTGTGTCTCGCTCTGTCTGTGTCTCCCTCTGTCCGTGTCTCGCTCTGTCTGTGTCTCGCTCTGTCTGTGTCTCGCTCTGTCTGTGTCTCACTCTGTCTGTGTCTCGCTCTGTCTGTGTCTCGCTCTGTCTGTGTCTCGCTCTGTCCGTGTCTCGCTCTGTCTGTGTCTCGCTCTGTCTGTGTCTCGCTCTGTCTGTGTCTCGCTCTGTCTGTGTCTCGCTCTGTCTGTGTCTCCCTCTGTCCGTGTCTCGCTCTGTCTGTGTCTCGCTCTGTCTGTGTCTCGCTCTGTCTGTGTCTCGCTCTGTCTGTGTCTCGCTCTGTCTGTGTCTCGCTCTGTCTGTGTCTCGCTCTGTCCGTGTCTCGCTCTGTCTGTGTCTCGCTCTGTCTGTGTCTCGCTCTGTCCGTGTCTCGCTCTGCCCGTGTCTCGCTCTGTCCGTGTCTCGCTCTGTCCGTGTCTCCCTCAGTCTGTGTCTCCCTCAGTCCGTGTCTCGCTCTGTCCGTGTCTCGCTCTGTCCGTGTCTCCCTCAGTCCGTGTCTCGCTCTGTCTGTGTCTCCCTCTGTCTGTGTCTCGCCCTGTCTGTGTCTCGCCCTGTCTGTGTCTCCCTCTGTCTGTGTCTCGCCCTGTCTGTGTCTCGCTCTGTCTCTCTGTCTCTGTCTCTCTCTCAGGATCTTCTCTCTCCCGCTGCTCGTGTGCAGCTCACTAATTGGACGCTTCCCATCGTCTCTCTCTGTCTCAAATCGAGCTGATGTGAGCTGGTGTGAGCTGGTGTGAGCTGGTGTGAGCTGATGTGTGCTGGTGTGTGCTGGTGTGTGCTGGTGTGAGCTGGTGTGTGCTGGTGTGAGCCGGTGTGTGCTGGTGTGTGCTGGTGTGAGCCGGTGTGAGCCGGTGTGTGCTGGTGTGTGCTGGTGTGTGCTGGTGTGAGCTGGTGTGAGCTGGTGTATGCTGGTGTGTGCTGGTGTGAGCCGGTGTGAACTGTGATGACCCAAGCACTAGTTTGGCTTCAATAGGAATCCACACACATTGAGGCCCTAATCAGGCTTCAGCTGATTGGCAGTTAACCGTCACTCAGTGTCTGCTGCCTTATCAACCTTTAAACTAAACTCCTGAACTTAGAGTCAGAGAGTTTTACAGCACGGAGAGAGGCCCTTCAGCCCATCGTGTCTGAGCTGCCAATCAAGCCCCTATCTATTCTCATCCCATTTTCCAGAACTTGCTCTGTCGCCTTGTTGCTATCACATTCCAAATGCTCATCTAAATACTTCTTAAATGTTGTGAGGATTCCGACCTCTCACCCCATTTCTATGTGTTAAATATATTCAGCGATAGAGTCTCCACAACCCTCCCAGGTAGAGAATTCCAAAGATTCACACACTCGGAGTGAAGAAATTTCTCCACATTTCAATTCTAAACAATCAGCCTCTATCCTGAGACTGTGCCGTGTTTTAGATTCCCCGACCAATGGAACAACCTCTCAACGTCCACCCTATCAAACCTCTTCACCTTTCAATCAGATCGCCTCTCATTCTCTTAAACTCCAGAGAATAGAAATCCAATTTACTGAATGTCTCATCAAATATATTACGTCTGCTGGTTCTCCTTTATCGACTCCCTAATAAGTCTATCAAACCAGGTTTCTCTTTAGTAACACCATGTTGGTGTTGTCTGATCACACTGCACTTTTCTAAATGCATTTCTAAGACTTTTCTGAAGAGGTCTCAAACATTGCAGCGAAATACTGAAATGTTCTCAATGTCACCATAACCCTCCGCATCAGTGAGAATCTCTTCCAAAGACACCGGCACCAACCGCCTCAGGACTCTGCCAGTCAGGTAGTAAAGGAAGGTTCTGGAAGTTCAGAAGCACTTTTCCCCCATGGCTCAGCGGCACCTCCACCAGTGGTAAGTCTGTGATTTTATTTTATTCGTTTATGGGATTGTGAGAATCACAGATCAGCATTTTTATTGCCCTTGAAAAGGTGGTGGTGAGCTGCCATCTTGAACCGCTGCAGTCCCGGGGGTGTAGGCGCAGCCACAGTGCTGTTAGGGAGGAAACTCCAGGATTTTGATCCTGTGACAGTGAAGGAACGGTGATATATTTCCAAGTTAGGACAGTGAGTACGGAGGCGGCACGGTAGCACAGTGGTTAGCACTGCTGCCTCACAGCGTCAGGGACCCGGGTTCGATTCCCGGCTCGGGTCACTGTCTGTGTGGAGTTTGCACATTCTCCCCGTGTCTGCGTGGGTTTCCTCCGGGTGCTCCGGTTTCCTCCCACAGTCCGAAAGACGTGCTGGTTAGGGTGCATTGACCCGAACAGGCGCCGGAGTGTGGCGGCTAGGGGAATTTCACAGTAACTTCATTGCAGTGTTAATGTGAGCTAACTTGTGACACTAATAAATAAACTTTACTTTGAGTGGCTCGGGGGGGGAACCTGGGCGTGTTCCCAGGTACCTGCTCCCTTGTCCTTCTAGATGGTAAGGGGGCTACAGCAGTGAGGCTGTGTCTGGTCCAGGCACAGTCAGGCGCCATTCGAAGGAAGGGACCCGCCTCATTTGAGTGGGCAGCATGGAGAGAGTACCCTGAACTGTAACACAGCTTTACAAATCCTTGAAGGTGGCAACACAGGTGAAGAAGGTGTAAAGAAGGCATATGGTATGCTTGCCTTTATAGGACGGGGTATAGAGTATAAAAGCTGGAGTCTGATGATGCAGCTGTATAGAATGCTGGTTAGGCCACATTTGGAGTACTGCGTCCAGTTCTGGTCGCCGCACTACCAGAAGGACGTGGAGGCATTAGAGAGAGTGCAGAGAAGCTTTACCAGGATGTTGCCTGGTATGGAGGGTCTTAGCTATGAGGAGAGATTGGGTAGACTGGGGTTGTTCTCCTTGGAAAGACGGAGAATGAGGGGAGATCTAATAGAGGTATACAAGATTATGAAGGGTATAGATAGGGTGAACAGTGGGAAGCTTTTTCCCAGGTCAGAGGTGACGATCACGAGGGGTCACGGGCTCAAGCTGAGAGGGACGAAGTATAACTCAGATATCAGAGGGACGTTTTTTACACAGAGGGTGGTGGGGGCCTGGAATGCGCTGCCAAGTAGGGTGGTGGAGGCAGGCACGCTGACAACGTTTAAGACTTACCTGGATAGTCACATGAGCAGTCTGGGAATGGAGGGATACAAACGATTGGTCTAGTTGGACCAAGGAGCGGCACAGGCTTGGAGGGCCGAAGGGCCTGTTTCCTGTGCTGTACTGTTCTTTGTTCTTTGTTCTTTGTACACCCACACAACCAGAGTGAGGGAAACCGCGAGTGACAGCCCCTAGAAACTGAGTTCAGAGAAACAGGAACCGTCAGGGGCAGCTCTGCACTCGATCCAGAAGATGGGGGATATCATCAAAGGAACTTTCCCTTTGAGAGAAGAAACTCTGGGGGGTTGGTTGGGGGAGGGGGGTGGGAGGGGGTGTGGGGGGGGGAGGGTGAGGAGGGGGAGGGGGGGGTATAATACTGGAGGATAAAGAATCTGGGAGATGTAGGAGGAGAGACTGGAGTAGCTGGAAACAGGAGGATGTGTGTATAATCCTACGGGAGTAAAGACCCGGGGGGGAGTGGGGGGTGGGGGGGTGGCGGTGGGGGGTTGGGGAGTTGTGTGGGGGTGGGGGGGTGGTGTGTGGGGGGTGAGGGGAGGGGGGGTGGGCTGTGGGGTGTACGATTAATGTTACCAGAGAGGCAGTGCTGGGTAGACTAATGGGACTGAAGGTGGACAAGTCCCTGGGTCCGGATGGAATGCATCCCAGGGTATTGAAAGAAATGTCAGAGGTAATAATGGATGCGTTAGTGATTATTTATCAAAACCCGTTGCATTCTGGGGTAGTGCCGGTTGATTGGAAAACGGCTAATGTTACGCCGCTGTTTAAAAAAGGAAGGAGACAAAAGGCGGGTAACTATAGGCCGGTCAGCTTAACGTCTGTAGTAGGGAAAATGCTGGAATCCATTATTAAAGAGGAGATAGCAGGGCATCTGGATAGAAATGGTTCGATCAATCAGACGCAGCATGGATTCATGAGGGGAAAGTCGTGCTTGACGAACATGTTGGATTTTTATGAAGATGTGACTAGGGCGGTTGATGGAGGAGAACCGGTGGATGCGGTGTTTTTGGATTTCCAAAAGGCGTTTGATAAGGTGCCCCATAAAAGGCTGCTGAAGAAGATTAGGGCACACGGAGTTGGGGGTAGTGTGTTAAAGTGGATTGGGGACTGGCTATCCGACAGGAAGCAGAGAGTCGGAATAAATGGGTGTTTTTCCGGTTGGAGGAAGGTAACTAGTGGCGTGCCGCAGGGATCGGACTCGGGCCGCAACTGTTTACCATTTATATAGATGATCTGGAGGAGGGGACGGAGTGTAGGGTAACGAAGTTTGCAGACGACACAAAGATAAGTGGAAAAGTGAATCGTGTGGAGGACGGAGGAGATCTGCAGAGAGATTTGGACAGGCTGAGTGAGTGGGCGAGGATATGGCAAATGGAGTATAACGTTGATAAATGCGAGGTTATACACTTTGGAGGAAATAATAACAAATGGGATTACTATCTCAATGGAAACAAATTAAAACATGCTACCGTGCAAAGGGACCTGGGGGTCCTTGTGCATGAGACGCAAAAGCCCAGTCTGCAGGTACAACAGGTGATCAAGAAGGCAAATGGGATGTTGGCCTATATTGCGAGGGGGATGGAATATAAAAGCAGGGATGTCTTGATGCACCTGTACAGGGCATTGGTGAGGCCGCAGCTGGAATACTGTGTGCAGTATTGGTCCCCTTATATGAGGAAGGATGTATTGGCATTGGAGGGAGTGCAGAGAAGGTTCACCAGGTTGATACCGGAGATGAGGGGTTTGGATTATGAGGAGAGGCTGAGGAGATTGGGTTTGTACTCGTTGGAGTTTAGAAGGATGAGGGGGGATCTTATGGAGACTTATAAGATAATGCGGGGGCTGGATAGGGTGGAGGCGGAGAGATTCTTTCCACTTAGTAAGGAAGTTAAAACTAGAGGACACAGCCTCAAAATAAAGGGGGGTCGGTTTAAGACAGAGTTGAGGAGGAACTTCTTCTCCCAGAGGGTGGTGAATCTCTGGAATTCTCTGCCCACTGAGGTGGTGGAGGCTACCTCGCTGAATATGTTTAAAGCGCGGATGGATGGATTCCTGATCGGTAAGGGAATTAAGGGTTATGGGGATCAGGCGGGTAAGTGGTACTGATCCACGTCAGATCAGCCATGATCTTATTGAATGGCGGGGCAGGCTCGAGGGGCTAGATGGCCTACTCCTGCTCCTATTTCTTATGTTCTTATGTTCTTATGTACATTAACGGTTTAATTCTAATAATAGCTCCTGAGCTCAGTGACGCCTCTCACTGAGGGGAGATCAGTGTGAAGCGTCTCAGACAGTAACTCCAGCCATGCCTCCGTCATATTCAACCTTTGTAAATAGTTAGTGTGTAAATAAATATTCCTGAACACCCATCATTGCCTCCAACAAACATAGAGACAGGAGCAGGAGGAGGCCATTCGGCCCCTCGAGCCTGCTCCGCCATTCATCACCATCATGGCTGATCATCCAACTCAAGAGCCTAATCCTGCTTTCTCCCCATAACCTTTGACCCCATTTGTCCCAAGTGCTACATCCAGCCGCCTCTTCAATACATTCAATGTTTTGGCATCAACTACTTCCTGTGGTAATGAATTCCACAAGATTCCTTCTCGAGTAAAGAAAGCAGCAAGTGCCAAAGAAAAGCCCACAGGGAGGGAATAACGAGTCACTGTGTGTAAACTGTTATCCTCTGCTTTGTTTGCCAGTTATGGTCTATCCGTCTCTCTCTGATACACTCCCTCCTCCAGTGGGAACAGTTTCTCTGTCTCGCTCTGGAAAAATACCTTTATTAAACTTCTCTCTTCACCTGTCATCTCCCCGGATCAATCCCAGCTGCTCCAGCCTCCCCACGTAACTGAAGTCCCTCACCCTCGGGGGTGGCACAGTGGCACAGTGGTTGGCACTGCTGCTTCACAGTTCCAGGGACCCGGCTTGGGTCATTGTCTGTGTGGAGTTTGCACGTTCTCCCCGTGTCTGCGTGGGTTTCCTCCGGGTGCTCCGGTTTCCCCCCACAGTCCAAAGATGTGCGGGTTTGGTGGGTTGACCATGTTAAATTGCTCCTTAGTGTCCCAAGACGTATAGGTTAGGGGGATTAGTGGGGTAAATACTTGGGGTTGCAGGGAACAGGTCTGGATGGGATTGCCCCTTAGTGTTAGGGGAATTACGTGGGGTTATGGAGATAGGGCCTGGGTGGGATTGTGGTCGGTGCAGGCTCGATGGGCCGAATGGCCTCTTTCTGCACTGTAGGAAGTCTATGATCCCTGGAACCATCCTGGTTAACAATCCTTCCAGGTATTAGACATCGTTCCTAAAGCTGAGACGCAGCCAATGAGTGTGAACCATTTAGCAGATTCCTCTGGTGAACACAAACACAGCAGGCAGAGAAAGCTTATTCCAAATAACCGCAAATCTGGATTCCGCAGTGATGTGTGTGTCAGTTATCAGAGCTCTAACCAGGTAATGAGTTAGTAATGAAACTTGCGGAGCTCACAGTTTGAAATCACGGGGAGAAAGTGATGAGTCAGGAACGTGCTTCATCCCAGAGTTTTTATTGACCTCTCCCTGAGGAGCCGCGGGACACAGGACAATCTCTGGCCCAGCTTGATTAACTTCTATTTGAGTCTCTTACATCAGGATTAATGCTACACAGGGAGCTCAGAAACTGGGGCAGGAGTTGGCCATTCAGCCCTTCAAGACTGTCCTGTCATTCAATATAATCGTGGCTGATTCTCTGTCTCAACTCTACTGCCCTGTAATAGGCCCAGATCCTGAATTACTTTAGTGTCCAAATATCTATTGATCCATCTCTTGGATCTGTTCAATGATAAGGCATCCACAACCCTCTGAGAGAGAGAAATCCTGAGATTCACAACTCTTTGATGTCTCAGTAAGGTCGCCTCTCATTTTTCTAAACTCCACTGAGTACAGGCCCAACCTTAAAGGGGGGACGGCACGGTGGCACAGTGATTAGCACTGCTGCCTCACAGCGCCAGGGATCTGGGTTCAATTCCCGGCTCGGGTCACTGTCTGTGTGGAGTCTGCACATTCTCCCCGTGTCTGCGTGGGTTTCCTCCGGGTGCTCCGGTTTCCTCCCACAGTCCAAAGATGCGTGGGTTAGGTTGATTGGCCATGCTAAATTAACCCTGGTGTCAGGGGGGTTAGCAGGGTAAATATGAGGGGTTACGGGAATAGGGCCTGGGTGGGATTGTTATTGGTGCAGACTCAATGGGCTGAATGGCCTCCTTCTGCACTGTAAGGATTCTATGATTCTACTCAACCTCATCTCATAAGAAAATCCCTCCCTACCCGGGATCAACCGAGTGAACCTTCTCTGCTCTGCCTCCAATGCCAATATATCTTTCCTTAGATAAGGGGACCAAAACTGTCCACAGAGTCCTGGGGCGGAGTGGGGGAGGGTGGGGGGGGGGGGTGGTGGGGGGGGAGCCAATCTTTAGGGTAACCCCCATCCTCCGGTTACACTGTCCTGGGGGCTAGAAGTTAAGGCTCATTAATCTTAGATCCACTCCTCTCTCCCTCAAACTGAATATGAAATTCAATCTCTGCTACTCCTGTCTGATAGCCAAGTTCCGCACACATGAGGACGGCCTCAACCGGGATCTTGGGTTCATGTCACACTATCTGTAACCCCCACAACTTGCCTGGGCTTGCAAAATCTCACTAACTGTCCTGGCTGGAGACAATACACATCTCTTTAACCTGTGCTTAACCCACTCTCCACTCACATTGTCTGTACCTTTAAGACTTGATTACCTGTAAAGACTCGCATTCCAACCATTATCTTGTAATTGAGTCTGTGTCTATATATGCCCTGTTTGTGAACAGAACTCCCACTCACCTGATGAAGGAGCAGCGCTCCGAAAGCTTGTGATACCAAATAAACCTGTTGGATTTTAAGCTGGTGTTGTGAGACTTCTTACTGAGCCCACCCCTGTCCAACGCCGACATCTCCACATCACTCCTGTCTGATTACAGGGTACCAGATTGAGTATAACCTACTCTCTGGTTGGTGCTCAATTGGGCTGCTCTAAGAAACTGTCCCAAAAACACTCTTATGAACTCTCATCCAGGCTACCTTTGCCAATATGATTTGTCCAATCTAAATGTAGATTAAATACACGCAGGATTATCACTGTACCTGTATCAGAAGCCCCCATTATTTCCTCCTGTGTACCCCATCCTACAGTGTGGTCACTGTTCGGGGGCCACTAAACTATCCACAAGTAACTTCTTACTGTTATTATTTCTCATCTCTACCCAGACCTGATTTTAAGTCTGATCTCCAAGATACGACAGCAGCAACAGGAATGGCAGAAACATCGATACCTTCAGATCTAGAAACTGCAATATCATAATGTCTCCAAGCCTGTTCCTTTTCAAGTCTCCTCGCAATAAGATTAGAAGTAGCTAACTTCATGCCCTGCAGAAAGGCCACCTCTTTGGGAGAATATCTTTGATATACATCTTTGGCTCTTGGTGGTGTTGTGGATAGTGTAGAGAGATGTCAGCAGTTGCAACGAGACATAGATAAGATGCAAGACTGGGCGGAGAAGTGGCAGATGGACTTCAACCCAGATAAGTGTGTGGTGGTTCATTTTGGCAGGACGAATCGGATGGAAGAATATAATATTAAGGGTAAGACGCTTGGCAGTGTGGAAGATCAGAAGGATCTTGGGGTCCAGGTTCATAGGACGCTCAAAGCAGCATCGCAGGTGGAGGCTGTGGTTAAGAAGGCGTATGGAATACTGGCCTTCATCAATAGAGGAATTGAGTTTAGAAATCGGGAGATAATGCTGCAGCTGTATAGGACCCTGGTCAGACCCCACCTGGAGTACTGTGCCCAGTTCTGGTCGCCTCATTACAGAAAGGATGTGGAAGCCATAGAATGGGTGCAGAGGTGATTTAGAAGGATGTTGCCTGGATTAGGCGGCATGCCTTATGAGGGTAGGTTGAGAGAGCTAGGTCTTTTCTCCTTGGAGAGGCGGAGGATGAGAGGTGACCTGATAGAGGTGTATCAGATGTTGAGAGGTATTGATAGAGTGGATTCTCAGAGGCTTTTACCCAGGGCTGAAATGGTTGCCACAAGAGGTCACAGGTTTAGGGTGCTGGGGAGTAGGTACAGAGGAGATGTTAGGGGTA
This sequence comes from Mustelus asterias, assembly GCF_964213995.1. Classification (NCBI taxonomy): domain Eukaryota; kingdom Metazoa; phylum Chordata; class Chondrichthyes; order Carcharhiniformes; family Triakidae; genus Mustelus; species Mustelus asterias. Next base: position 580,732 of record NW_027590247.1, read on the forward strand.
GGTTTTTCACTCAGAGGGTGGTGGGTGCGTGGAATCGGCTGCCGGTAGTGGTGGTGGAGGCGAATTCTTTTAAGAGACTTTTGGATAGGTTCATGGAAGTTAGTAAGATAGAGGGTTATAGGTAAGCCTAGTAGGTAGGGACATGTTTGGCGCAACTTGTGGGCCGAAGGGCCTGTTTGTGCTGTAGCTTTTCTATGTTCTATGTTCGATGTTCTATATCTTAATCTCCAGAACTAAGGTCATCACTCTGTATTGTACAAATATCTTCCTTAATTAAGAGCCACTGCTCTACCCTTTCCAAGCTTCCTGTCCTTCCTAAAAGGGCAGCACGATGGCACAGTGGATAGCACTGCTGCCTCACAACGCCAGGGACCCGGGTTCAATTCTAGCCTTGGGTCACTGTCTGTGTGGAGTTTGCACGTTCTCCCAGCATCTGCGTGGGTTTCCTCCAGGTGCTCCGGTTTCCTCCCACTGTCCAAAAGACGTGCGGGTTAGGTGGATTGGCCATGGTAAATTGCCCCTTAGAGTCAGGGGGATTAGCAGGGTAAATACGTGGGGTTGTGGGGATAGGGCCTGGGTGGGTTTGTGGCTGCTGCAGGCTTGATAGGCCGAATGGCCTGTTTCTGCACTTTAGGGATTCTACAATTCTAAGTCATGGAGCTTTGAATATTCAGCTCCCAGTCTTTGTCACCCTGCAGCCAGGTCTCTGTAATGACTGTCAGTTTTTTATTTCTATTTGCATTGTTGGTTATGTGTCAGGGAGTGTCTCCGGCTGCAGTTCCTGGAAGCCCAGGTTTCAAAGCTGGAGCAGCGGCTGGGGACACTATGGAGCATCCGCGAGATGGAAAGCATCGTGGACAGCACGTACAGACAGGTGGTCACACCGCAGGCTCAGACTCCGCAGGCAGGAAGGGAATGGGCGACCACCAGGCAGAGCAAAGAGAGATAGGCAGGCAGTGCACGACTCTAGTGTTGAACTTGCAGGGGCCCTGGCAGACATATTTAAAATGTCAGTATTCACGGGGGAGGTGCCGGATGATTGGAGGGTGGCACATGTTGTTCCGTTGTTTAAAAAAGGTTCCAAAAGAAATCCGGGAAATTATCGGCCAGTAAGTTTGACGTCGGTGGTGGGCAAGTTATTGGAAGGTGTGATAAGGGATAGGATCTACAAATATTTGGATAGACAGGGACTTATTAGGGAGAGTCAACATGGCTTTGTGCGTGGTAGGTCATGTTTGACCAATCTATTAGAGTTTTTCGAGGAGGTTACCAGGAAAGTGGATGAAGGGAAGGCGGTGGATGTTGTCTACCTGGATTTCAGCAAGGCCTTTGACAAGGTCCCTCATGGGAGGTTAGTTAGGAAGGTTCAGTCGCTAGGTATACATGGGGAGGTAGTAAATTGGATAAGACACTGGCTCAATGGAAGAAGCCAGAGAGTGGTTGTGGAGGATTGCTTCTCTGAGTGGAGGCCTGTGACTAGTGGTGTGCCGCAGGGATCGGTGTTGGGTCCATTGTTGTTTGTCATCTATATCAACGATCTGGATGATAATGTGGTAAATTGGATCAGCAAGTTTGCTGATGATACAAAGATTGGAGGTGTAGTGGACAGTGAGGAAGGTTTTCAAAGCTTGCAGAGGGATTTGGACCAACTAGAAAAATGGGCTGAAAAATGGCAAATGGAATTTAACGCAGACAAGTGTGAGATATTGCACTTTGGAAGGACAAACCAAAGAAGAACGTACAGGGTAAATGGTAGGACTCTGAAGAGTGCAGTTGAACAGAGGGATCTGGGAATACAGGTACAGAATTCCCTAAAAGTGATGTCACAGGTAGATAGGGTCGTAAAGAGTGCCTTTGGTACATTGGCCTTTATAAATCGGAGTATCGAGTATAAAAGTTGGAGTGTTATGGTAAGGTTATATAAGGCATTGGTGAGGCCGAATTTGGAGTATTGTGTACAGTTTTGGTCACCTAGTTACAGGAAGGATGTAAATAAGATTGAAAGAGTGCAGAGAAGGTTCACAAGGATGTTGCCGGGACTTGAGAAGCTGAGTTACAGAGAGAGATTGAATAGGTTGGGACTTTATTCCCTGGAGCGTAGAAGATTGAGGGGAGATTTGATAGAGGTGTATAAGATTTTGATGGGTATAGATAGAGTGAATGCAAGCAGGTTTTTTCCACTGAGGCTAGCGGAGAAAAAAACCAGAGGGCATGGGTTAAGGGTGAAAGGAGAAAAGTTTAAAGGGAATATTAGGGGGGGCTTCTTCACGCAGAGAGTGGTGGGAGTGTGGAATGAGCTGCCGGATAAAGTGGTAAATGCGGGCTCACTTTTAACATTTAAGAAAAACTTGGACGGGTTCATGGATGAGAGGGGTGTGGAGGGATATGGTCCAAGTGCAGGTCAGTGGGACTAGGCATAAAATGGTTCGGCACAGACAAGAAGGGCCAAAAGGCCTGTTTCTGAGCTGTAATTTTCTATGGTTCTATGGAATCACCTGTGACCATTCCCCTGCAGAACAGATATATCGCTTTGGATACTGTTGAGGGGAATGTGCCAGTGCAATAGATATAGGGGATTCAATTGTAAGGGGAATAGACAGGCGTTTCTGTGGCCGCAAACGAGACTCCAGGACGGTATGTTGTCTCCCTGGTGCTCGGGTCAAGGATGTCTCGGAGCGGCTGCAGGACATTCTGAAGGGGAAGGGTGAACAGCCAGTGGTTGTGGTCACATCGGTACAAACAACATAGGTAAAAAAAGGGATGAGGTCCTAAAAGCAGAATACAGGGAGCTGGGAAGCAAGCTGGAAAGTCAGATCTCAGGATTACTGCCTGTGCCACGTGCTAGTCAGAGCAGAAACAGCAGGATACATGGGAATGAATACGTGGCTGGAAAGGTGTTAGAGGTGGTATATTGGCACGGACAGAGAATTGGTTAATGGGCAGGAAACAGGATGAGGGTTTATTTTTCAGGTTGGTGATCTGTAACCAATGGGGTTCCTCAGGGATCAGTGCTGAGACCACAACTGTTTATAATATATATTAATGACTCGGAGAAAGAAGTGAATGCACTGTTAGCAAATTTACAAACGACATAAAAATAGATGGAAAGGCAAGTTGCGAGAGGGATATGAACAGTTTACAAAGGGATATCGATAGGTTAAATAAGTGGGCAAAAAGACAGAGTCTCAAAATGGAGGATAATGTGGGAAAATGTGAAGTTGTTCACTTTGGAAGGGAGAAAAAAAGAGAATTATTTAAATGAAGAAGAACTGCAGAAAGCTGCAACACAAAGGGACTTGGGGGAACTTGTGCATGAAACACAGAAAGCTGGCACACTGGTACAGCAGGTAATCAGGAAGGCTAATGGAATATTGGTCCTTATTTCAAGGGGGTTGGAGTATAAGAGTAGGGAAGTCTTGCTGCAACTGTACAAGGTACTGGTGAGACCACATCTGGAGCACTGGGAGCAGTTTTGGTTCCCTCATTTAAGGAAGGATATTATTTAATTGGAGACAGTTCAGAGAAGGTTCACAGGGATGATCCCCGGTACGGAGGGATTGTCTTATGAGGAAAGGTTAAACAGGCTTGAACTCTACTCATTGGAATTTAGAAGAATCTCATTGAAACATACAGGATTGTTAAGGGGTTTGACAGGGTAAATGCTGAGAGGATGTTTCCCCTCATGGGAGAGTCTAGGACCAGAGGCACAGTCCCAGAATAAAGGGGCACCAATTTAAGACTGAGATGAGCAGGAATTTCTTCTCTCAGAGGGTTGTGGATCTTTGGAACTCCTTGTCGCAGAGAGCATGGGGGCAGAGGGCTTGGGTATATTTTAGGCTGCGATAGAGAGCTTTTTGATCAGTAAGGGAATCGAGGGTTATGGAAAAGGCAGGAAAGTGGACGTAAGGGATGCCGGATCAGCCATGATCCTATTGAATGGCGGAACAGGCTTGAGGGGCCGAATGGCCTACTCCTGTTTTATCTCCCTAATGGTCCAATCATCAATACTATATCCATTCAGATACAAAGCTTCTGGTTCTGCCTCTTCGCTTTTTTTCTATTTTTGACCTTACTGGCAGGTTCATTCAGTCCCTTCCTGTCACACTCCGATCACCATTTCCGTTACTCCAAACTTGCTGTATTGTCTTCTCTGTTTAATTTATCCCACCTTCCCAAACATTACGGGGGCGATTTTCCCAGAAAGAAACTATGACGGGAATTTTACCGGCATGCCCGCCCGAGGCCAATGGGGAATTGCCGTTCAGCGAGCCCCGGGACGGGCGTGCCAGTAAAATCAGGGCCCAAGCTCCCAATGAGTGAAAATGAGGGAAAGCGGCTGGGAATTCCCGCTGTTTTTTGGGGGGAGTTTAGTTGGTTGAATCTCCAGCACTTTGTGCTTCACAGTGTTCGGCGAGATATTCCTGCCAGGAGTGGGACAGCTGAATCCCACCCGAGAGGCTCTCAGCTCAAAGCTGAGAAGTCACTGCGCGTCTGCCACTTTCCCAGTGGGAAGATTGACACATGTGCACCGACCCCCCCATCACCGGCCTCCCATCGCTTCCCCGACCCCCCCATCACTGGCCCCCCCATCACCGGCCTCCCCTGCCCCGGCCTCCCCATCACCAGCCTCCCCATCGCTTCCCCAACCCCCCCCATCACCGGCCTCCCCATCGCTTCCCCAACACCCCTGCCCCGACCCCCCCATCGCTTCCCCGACCCCCCCATCACCGGCCTCCCCATCGCTTCCCCGACCCCCCCATCACCGGCCTCCCCATCGCTTCCCCGACCCCCTCCCCCCTGCCCCGGCCTCCCCATCGCTTCCCCGAACCCCCCCCCATCACCGGCCTCCCCATCGCTTCCCCGAACCCCCCCCCCATCACCGGCCTCCCCATCGCTTCCCCGACCCCCCCATCACCGGCCTCCCCATCGCTTCCCCGACCCCCCCATCACCGGCCTCCCCATCGCTTCCCCGACCCCCCTGCCCATGATTGGCTGACTCCGGATGTCTTCCCCAACCCCCCTCCTGATTGCTGGCTTCCCCACCTCCCCAGTAGCCAATCTATCGCCCGCCTCCCCCTCCCTCTCCCACTGATCATATTGCAGAGTGGCAGCGGGTCTCCCCCACCACCGATCACCCCAATAGGCCCTGCAACCCCCCCCCGCCAGCTTGGCCTGACCTCTCTGGCACCACCCCCTGGCACTGCCCAGTGCCTGGTGGGCAGTGTCAGGGTTGCCCCTTGGACAGTGCCAGGGTGCCAGGGGGCCTCCCTTGCCTTCAACCTCTGTGGAGGCCTCAATGGCCTCTGTCCCCACCAGTGGGGTGAGGACACCTGTTCCCCATTAGTGGGAAGTAATTGTAAACCCTGCGGATGGGACCCTCTCCCAGTGCGGGGGAGACGCTCGTGGACCCGGAGACTGTGGCCCGATCCGCTGACCATATGGAAATTGCGATTTCCGTATCGTAATCAGCCTCGCGCTGAAGGGCCTGGGAGAGTCACGATTGGCCGAGTCACAAATCCCACTAAAGGCCCCCGTTGCTGTCTCCCTGCCCGCTGCGTTACCCGGGCAGCACGGTGGGCTGGGAGGACCCTGACCCTAATTATTAAACAGCAACCCCTGGTTCTAGATTCTGCCCCAAGAGGAAACCTCCTCTCCAATCCATCCTGTCAATACCCCTCAGCATCTTATATAATGTGACCAAGTCGCCTCTTACTCTTCTAAACTCCACATTGTTGCCCCACATTCCGCAGTCACAACACATCACCTGCCCCGCCATCTATTATTGTGCATTAATTCACATATTATTAATAAACACTGCTACTCCAAATAACCTTTACTTTGGTGATAAACCTCAGTACAGCAAATAAAATCGCTGATGAATTGCATGAGATTTGAAACTAAACAAGGCTTTGATCAGATGATAAAGGGTTGAATCAGGTGCGTTAACTCCGAGGGTTTCTGTTGGACACTATCTATTTGTATGTTTAATGTGGGCGTATGAAATTATTCTCCATATTCACCGTTCCGTTTGGAATTAGACATTTGGAAGGGGCATGGGGGGAGTGTCAGCTCGACAATCATCATCAAGGAGTTAGCAAGAGTGTTGCATCTCGCAGAGAACGAGATGAATCTGGGCGATGGAAACAGACACACACAACGCGACTGGCAGCTGCTGCCAGTCTGAGGCTCGGTGGCACCCGAGGTTCAGGAAGGAATTCAAATCCAAACAATCTGCCTCTGGATAGCACCTCTTTATAAATTCACTGGCTGGGCCAACATTTCTTGCCCATCCCTCAATTGTTTTTGAACCGAATGACTCGCTTGGCCATTTCTGAGGGCAGATTGCTCTGGAGTCACGTGTAGGCCAGACCGGGTAACGACGGCAGATTTCCTTCCCTGAAGGACATTATTGACCCAGATGGGAATTTCTGACAATCGGTAATGTTTCACAGTCACTATTTCTGAGACTACATTTCAATTCCAGATTTATTACTTGGATTTAAATTCCACCAGCTGCTGTGATGGGATTT